>NC_141141.1:111540176-111840176 GCF_053477565.2 Lygodium microphyllum
CCACAAATAGTCCATTAGGAGGAGGAGGAAGTTCTAGTACTTCCCTCCTCCCAGCAGTCGATCATGCCACTTCGAGTGGAGTAACAGTCCCCATTATTTAAGGGCCTTTAACAAATCTAGTCATCATGGTGCAACCTATTGCAATCCCAATAGGAACTCCAAACTTGCCAACCTTAGGATTCCTTTACCCATTTTTAATGGGTTAGCAAAGGAAGATCCAGAGCTTCATATTAATGAGTTCCAAAAGTTAATGTTCAATTGTTAAATCTAAGATGGACACTTGATGATGTTTTTGAATATGACTCTGAAAGGACGAGTTGCAGTATGGTATCACAGCCTAGAGGCTAGAACCATAACTATGATTGACCTATTTTTTGTGATTTTTTGAAGAGAGTTTTCCCCTGAAAGGGGAGGTCAATATTGGCTACATTCTCTCAATGTAATACGTCAAGAACCTCACGAGAATGTTTGAGGCTATGCCAAGAAAATGAAGGAAGTATTTCATAAGTTGCAGACTTATATTCCCATTCCACTTGCTACTCAACTACAATACTTTTTGCATGGGCTAGACTTTAACATCTAAGTGCCATTGAGTAGTGTTGCTCTTGCTGACACACATTGATATGGCTATTACACTAGCAGAGGAGGCAGAGTCACAATTACAAAAGCCTATACCTCTAGGAAATATTGGGATTCAAGTCTAGGTGCCGGAAATACTTTGGCATTGATAAATGGAGGTCAAGGGACACCTATGAGCACTTCCAATAGAAAAGGAAGAATGATTCAGAATGTGTCCATATTGCTAGCTCCTCCCAGTGTGACCATGCCTATGGTCAGTCAGACGGCTCCACCAAATGTTGGAAGCCAAACGACAAATTCTAAGGTTGTTCAAGGGAATCAACAGTCAATTCCCAATCAAGTGGTTAAGCCAATGGAACGATAAGTAGACCATCGCGGCTATGAGTCAAGTGTCTCGAATGTCCTTTAGCAAAGTTAAGGATATGATGAATCATTATACTGATATGATCATCGAACAATACATACAAATAGTTGTTGATGTCAATTTCTGTAAGAAGGGGTAGAATTTGATAGGGAGTCCATGCCCTAAAGAGAGTGTCACCTCAAGATTCAGTTGTAAGTGGTGTGGCAGCCAACATTTCCCTAGGAATTGTTTGGCCAAGTCCAATCAACCATCGAGTGCAAGGAAATAATCTCTAGTAAGATGAGAGACCGAGACAAAATATTGCAAAGAGGGAAGGCTATTGTAGAGGAGTTGCCTAGTGGCAGTGGAGTCCTGACCTTATTGAAGTTGTACATGCCAATGGCATAGAAGCTTCCAATCTATGGGTTGTTACAAGAGGTCAAAAGGGTAAAGACAGTGATAAAGACAATGTAAAACCTATTAATGGAAACATCGCTAAGCATGCGAGTATTGGTGTGGTCATTAAAGATCCCTGGCATAGAGTTGTTATGAAAATGAGAGCATATCTTGGTACTGCTTTTATGAATACCATGGTAGAATACAAGGCCTTAATCGTGGGTCTAAATGTAGCTCGATGTGGTGTAATTTATCAGTTATGGGTAAAAGGTGATTCACGGTCAATGATCAATTGATTGAATTGGACTAATTGGACTTATAGTGTGAGGAATCCTATTTGTGGATGTACCACCATGCAACCTTGGATATGATGCATCTTTTTTAGATAGTGACTTGCCAGCTTATTACCCGACAGTGGAATTGCTTCATAGATTCCCTAGCTAATTATGCTTTTGTTGAGGATATCTTTTTGAATTGCAATCTTAGGGCGCTCTTACAATTGCCTCCTAATATCAACTCAGGGCTACTTTGGGGGTTTCTTGTTGACACCTTTTATTTTGGCCATTGTTGATTAGTATGGATTATGAGTTAGGTAGCGGTTAATCACCTTCCTATTCTGTCATGGATGGATATGATCATTTATCATCATCTTTGTCGAGCACCCTTTGCTATTTCTATAGGGGGTTAGCCAATAACTTGATGCACTTAGTGTAGGGACAAAAGGCCTATGCCTTGGTCAGTGGTCTTATCCTTTAGCAAAATTATGTCAGGACCGAGGGTTGTTTTAGCAATACGCTACTAAATGGTCGTTTCATGAATTATTTTGTTAGGCCAAGAGGACCAGTAGGAACAAAAAATCTCACGCATATTTTTCATATTTTTCATATTTGGTGTGACCACAACAAGGAAAAGAACACTAGGAACAAAAAATCTCACGCAGCTTTATAGAAACAATTCTCCCATGGCTTTAACTTGAACAAAAATAATTATACTCTTCATATTCTTCACAAAATCCATCAAGAGACCACAAAGACACAAGAGTATACACCACTTTGAATGGAAATAATCACATAGCATTCTTTTTCAAAGATTCCATAGATTTCTCTCATGATCTCTCATTAATAGATACATTGTTTTACATAGATTTGGCTCTCTCACTCTCTCTCTCACACATATATGCTCTCTCTCAATATACAATGAGATAATTAAGAATAATCATCTATAACCCCTCCTTCAACGTGGATACCCCTCCCAAGAGGTATGTCTGATATGAAAGGTTACCAGATCCATGACAGTGTCCTTTCATAGCTCAACTATGTCACTATCACTTTAGTCTTTACTTTGAGTCTTTAACAGCTACTTCTTCCACTTCTTTGAGCTATTTTGAACTTATATTAATCTCTCCCCAAGATCAGAAGACTTTTCCAAGCTACACGTTCATCCCATATCACACTTATAGAGGCATACATAATAGAACAGAACAGAGATAGAGGCTCTACAAAAGCTCAACAGAGGGTCCATAGTACCATACAGAAGGTTATCAGAAAGCCTTTACCTCAACTTGAATAATTCAAAACCATCAAGAATCAATCAATAATCTTCCAGAAGCTATCAAAATTTATCAATCCTTATTCCAACCTCTCATACAGAAAAAAACAAAACAAAACAGAAGCTCATTAGACTCAATTAGAATCAATCAGACACTATTAGGACATCAATATATCTTGTCAAAACATCATATCTCCACTATAAAACATCATGAGCTTCTCAAACATAATCAACCTCATCCAAAACACTCTCAAACACTTCCAAAACAACTAATCATCATTCAAAATTCATCAAAAATCAACCATTCAGTCCATAAAAACAACAAAAATCAGTCAAAAATCAAGTCATTTCAACCCTCAACACGGAGATTGTCAATCAAGGCATGAAATCCCATGGTTAGGTTAGATGTGTCTGGGGGAGGTCTAAGCAGTTGTCTGCCTCCTATCAAGACACTGTTAGGCACTCTAAGAATTTTTTTTGGAGGCAGTCCTAGTGACCTTATTTTACTAGCCTATTAGGCAGTTATTTCAAGGAGTCTGTATTAGTAGTGAGGCAGTTAGAGAAGCCTGTCAAAATAAAAAGAAGAGAAATTTTTGGATATCCTTGAAATATAAAAATACAAAGGTGTGTAAAAAGGGTTTCTAAGCCCTCAAATAGAAAAGGAAAAGAAGAAAAAAAATCTTAAGAGTAGTTGATCATAGACCTGCGAAGGCTTGGTAGGTTCTTGGGGAGGTGAGTCAGAACCAGGGGGTAGATGCCTTGTCATCCTGAAAGTGGCATCTAGTTGGAAAAATGCCAAGGAAGGTTGAAGTGAAAATAAAAGTGAGTGGAAGAAATAAAGGATTAAGTGTCACCTTGTAAGGGCTTGGCAAGTTCTTGGGTATTGAGTCAGGACTCCTAAGGCCGATGCCCTATTCTCCTTGGGGCACTACTCTCAGCTTCCTTCTTTTTACACACCTGAGTATGGAGACTTGAAGGAAAAATATCATAAAATAAAAATATATACTAACAAGGCTATAGGATTCCTTGCTTGGTAGGAGTTCCTGGTCCAGTTGTCCTAAGTTTGTGTAGGTAGTTTAGGCCACCACCTAGGATAACTTCTTTGATGGTTCCTTTTAGCCAATCTGTGTTGGAGCCGTTGGTCAGCAACTCACTTTGGATTTTGGTTAGATTATGTTGGAGCTCTACCTCATGAGTTTCATACCTTGATCTTGGCAGGGGGTAGGGTGAGAGTTGTTCCTATGTTTTGTTGTGTATTATGTTTTATGGTAGCTTGATGCTTTTTGTTGTTGTTGTTTTTTGCAAATTAGTTGGTAGATTTGATGGGCTAATTCATGCTATCCCATGGTCGCCAATGAGAGCAGAAACCAAACATCCAAGTCATGTCGAAAAGGAGTAGAATGATGCAAATTTTACACAAAAGTCAAAGCCCGATGGAAGCAGAAGATGCAAATCTGGAAATTGTAAGTGATCATGGAAGTCAGGAATACGAATTTCGACCATTGTGTTGGTTGTGGATTTTTCATAAATTTTTTGACAACTAGATCGAAGTAAGACAACTTCTTAGCCGTTGAGGACCTCAAGCCAGACGCGTAGGAGAAACTGAAGCTGGACATTTGAATGGCCACCAAGATATAAAGGGTCATGACTCTTCGGGGCCCCTTGGCCCAAAATTAATCATGTAAGGGGGGGGAGAGAAGCATTTTTCAAAATGGCATCGATCAATATACACCGCCCCTCCTATCGCGATTTGGGATTTTTTTGCTGCAAAGAAGCCACCCAACAGATCATTACAATGGAATCCTCAATATTTTCACTCTGATTCACTACCTTCATTGTGTGAAATAGCTGCTCAAATGAAAATTCCAAAAATCAAACTTTCTCTCTCCTCTTGATGCATGTTTCTATGGTTCAATCTATGAGAGAAGGAGGTGGACTGATTGGAAAGATTTCAACTGGGAGATGATGTTGAGACATGATGGAGCATAGATCGATGTTTGGAGGAGTATTAGCAGCTATTAGTAAGCATCAGTGGCCTTCCAAATACGAGATGCATGTGAAAAAAGGATAATTTTATAAGTGATAAATTTCATCATTTTATGATAAATCTTGATTACAAATGGTTGCTCTTGATTTTCAATGATTGGTTTTATGAGAAACATTAAGCAAGAATCAGTTGTCTATTAATTTTTTTGTAAACACGCAAAACTCGTAAAATTGCAATTCTAAGGCAAATCATGGATTTTGGGGGTTTTGATGTGATAATGGTGTTCTCATGGGATGAAATGAGAGATGAAAATAATTCTCAGCAAGTCTAATCAAGTCACACAAGAAAATCAAGAAATATCAGTATTTATTAATAAATATATATAAATAGGTTTTTACGCTTGAAAAAAGAAAAAAATAATGTGTGTTCATGGATGTATGGTATGGTTGAAGCATGAGGTCCCTATCTTTGTGTTAAAGTGATTATTTATTTCTCTTTATGAAGAAAATTAGATCAAAATGCTCTCTAAACCTATCACTGAATGCACAACCTTAAATGATAGGGAGAGGAGGGGGTAATAAGTGTTGATTACATGTTGGATTTGATTTTTTTTAATGCACTTTACACTCATTTGGTTAGATCAGTGTGTAGCCTCCGAGCGCTCCTGCCACAAGGCCGTGAGGTATTTTTGTTGAGGATAAAGGGCTGGCTAGAGCCTTGGAGCCAATGTAGAGTGTGTTTTAGATCCTGACATGTAGTATCTAAAGGGTTAATTTAGTAGGCTTTCATGCATCAAAGATAAGAATATGAAGCACGAACATGCACAAATTTTAGTAGGTTGTCATGAGTATCTAAGAAGTCCATTATTGGACAATGAGAAATTACTCAATAAACTCAACCATAGCTCCTTTTCTTATTCTTGGCATCCCCAAATGAATGCATTGAATGCTACTTTATGGCAACTACTTGATCAACACAGGTAGTTCATGTCTAAGATGGACCAAGTGATCTCAAGCATCTTAGTCACCAACATGCAAGCCAAGGCAATCAATGACAAACTTGCAGCCCTTACGACTCAAGCTGCTCAAATGGTTGAACTTAAAAGGATGGATTAGTTTGATTATGAGAAATAACATGGTTATTCTCATGGAAATTATGAGTACCATGATAATCGGTATGGGTCCGATGAGCAAAGGCAGCAGCATGTGCCTACTTATGGTCAGCATGCATATGATGATTGTGCATATTACGAGCAACAACATGTATCTAATGACTTGGTCATGGGCATGGACATCCATCTAGAAAGCCCTATGTATATGGGCAGCATCATGCAATTGTATGTGAGTATCTACTTGGAAAGAAATATCACTATCAGCAATGGAGTGATCAATATCATCAGCCACTTAATCATTACTATGAGCAGCAATTCGACGCTTCCTTGCATCATTCTTGGACTCTCTTGAATATCTAAAACCCTAGACAAGTGTAGGCCAGAACAGCTATGAAATATCACTATCAGCAATGGAGTGATCAATATCATCAGCCACTTAATCATTACTATGAGCAGCAGTTCGAAGCAATATCACTATCAGCAATGGAGTGATCAATATCATCAGCCACTTAATCATTACTATGAGCAGCAGTTCGAAGCTTCCTTGCATCATTCTTGGTCTCTCTTGAATATCTAAAACCCTAGACAAGTGCAGGCCAGAACAGCTATGAAATATCACTATCAGCAATGGAGTGAACAATATCATCAGCCACTTAATCATTACTATGAGTAGTAGTTCGAAGCAATATCACTATCAGCAATGGAGTGATCAATATCATCAGCCACTTAATCATTACTATGAGCAGCAGTTCAAAGCTTCCTTGCATCATTCTTGGACTCTCTTGAATATCTAAAACCCTAAACAAGTGCAGGCCAGAACAGCTATGAAATTTCTCTCTAAGCTCTTCAAATCTTGAGGGCTTTTACTTCTTTTGGTCCCAGGAGCTTGTGGCTATAGGTACATTTGAAGATTAGAGCATCAAGAAGCACAGCTTTGAAGGAGGAAGCAAGAATGGAAGCCTTGTATTTGGGGTAGCCATTTCCATAGTGCAAGAACCTTAAGATTCTTCAAGTTACCTTCAAATTTTGGACCAGAGGCTTCAAGATTGGAGTCTACACAACCATTGGAGCTTGCTTACAAGTTTCGAAGAGTACTCGAAGTAAGCTCCGTTTCTACGTGTCAAACACCCCGATTGGAGTTACCTATCAAAAGTTATTATAGATTTACTACAACTAGGTCGTGTAGTAGACAACATGCTATCCACTGTGTCTGCAACACTCAATTCCTCACTGAATATGGGTCAAAATTGGATCTTTCTTATTCCCCAATCATGTCCATACATCATATTGTATCCATGATCTAATGTATATACATAACCCCCATATGATTTATTGAATAACCCCTTGTAATCATGTAGTAGAGCAGTATTCTAGACTACCCTGCCATGTTTTATAATAAGTGCCCATTTTGTTTATAAGGGAAAAAACATTTGGGTGGGGATAGAATGTAAGAGATGGGAAATATAGGGGAAATTTGGGAATAAATAATGGAGGAAAAATACCTACTACACTAGCGGGTATATAAGATGTAAGGGACTTGACATTTTTTTCATCAAATTATAATAACAAGTCTCCTTCATCTTCTCTCCCTCTCTCCAACTTTCATGGCTTCCTTTCTTCCTTTTGTCTTTCTCTCTCTTCTTATAGTATTTCTCTCTCCTTGTCACTCTCTTTTGCTTCTCTTATCATCTCTCTTCTGCAGTCTTCTCTCTCCCAATCCTCTCCCTGACACCAGTAGTAGCCATGAATGTGGACATCATGGATATGCAATGCCTTGGGATCGATGCAGTGAATGCAGTGGTGATTGCAGCCTCAACCTATGCTCTAGTTCTCCATGGCACTATGGTTCCTAATAAGTTTATGGACAAGTTAGTGCATGCTATTATGCAAGTCATTGCAAATCTTGTGCCACAACGAGTGCTTGAGGATGACACCATGAATCAATTCTATTATATAATGGATGCATTGGATCACAATGATTATTTTGACCTCGATGATATAATGGATGCATTGGATCACAATGATTATTTTGACCTTGATGATATAATGGATGCATTGGATCACAATGATTATTTTGACCTCGATGATAGTGCAGAGACCCATGTTTGTAAGGATGACCCCTATGGTTCTGATGTTTATCATGTAGGTTATCCATTTGATCCCTAAGGAAGAAAGGGTTTGGAAAAGCCATACCTCAATCGACATTTCACTAGTACAATCCTCCCCCTACTTCAAGGGTACAATTTTGACTAAAGATTAGCTAACTTTTCCCTAGTATGTGTTGCAGACAACTTGTAGACAATGCACTATTTTAGAATAGTTTTCACCTTGCATTAATGATAGTCAAGTGTTATCTATATGGGCTAAAAGTATGCTTCACAAGCTTCATTTTGACATGTTAGACACCTCAATCAGAGTTGCATGTAGGACATTATGACCATTTTTCTCCAGCAAGCCTATTCTAGATAGCATGCTATCCACTATCCCAAATTGTCAAGAATTGGTGGCCAAACTCATATGCTATCAACTTGCACATGTTGTATGCATCCTATACACATTTGTAAGCCCCAATTCCCAATGTTATTGGACTTCCCCATACCTTGACCTATTGTACTTCCCCATTTCTATACATACCTATTGTTAAGGTTTTGGCTAAAGCATATAGGGGAAAGATTTGGCAGTGGCTAGGTTGCTTTTTTATGCTTTATGGACTAATTGTACAACACATAATGCATGTAGATAAAACATGTTGAATTAATGTATTGATAGAAACCTAACCTACGCAGAGGAACTTACTACCACTTAGAATGTGCTACCTTAGGAAGAAGATATGAGGATGGATGATCTTGCATTATAAATTTTGCAGTTAGAAACAAGGGCAGAAGATATTGAAATTACAATGATGCAATTAGAAGAATCTATGTTGAAAAAAGGACAAATTCAACATAAAGCACATGCTTTAGTGGAAGAAGGTGATTGTGTGCTATTTTATGATAGCAGTCTTGACAATCAACATAGCACTATCAAGAAAATTTCAAAGAGGTAGCTTGGCCCATATATTATGAATCATATATGTGATAATGCTACATGATCTCTATATAAACATGATTGTACAGAGTTGAAGCTTCCTATTGTCAAGAAAAGAATTAAGTTGCTCAAAATTAGGAATGCTAATGAATCCTATGAAGAGAAGAAAGACCTTGAGGATGTTCATAATAGCTTGGAAGATGAAGAAGATAATGAAGATGTGGAACTCACTCATACTGAAGATTAAAAGATGAAGAAGATAATGAAGATGTGGAACTCACTCATACTGAAGATTAAAAGATATGGCAGATGTTAGAGCATTTGCAAGCTTAGAGGGGGTGGATGTCATATGGTTTTGATGAGGATAAAACATAAAATCTCTATGAATAAACATATTTGGAAGATTCATTAGACTCGAATGGTATTGATCTTGCTTGATATACACAACATTTGGCATTGTTGTTATCTTACATGACTTGAGCATAGCTTGCACTAAAATAGACTCTTTGTTGTGTGAATGTAACTCAAGTTTGAAAGTCATAAACGAAGGTTTGAACCCTTAAGATTGAAGGAAAAGAAGGGAGATATTTTTGGTATGTGAAAGCATAATTTTGAGACATCAAGAAAGCATGGACAGGAAGAGGTTAGGTGGCACATATTTCAAGATTGCAATTGCAAACAAGGAAGAATAGGGAAGAAGCACGGATAGCAAGGGCATTCAAGGGGCTAAACTATGGTAAAAGGAGGAAGATTAACAAGAGACAAAGTAGAGATATGAAGCAATGTGAACCATTTGAAATTAGGTCAATGCATGGCTAAATTGCTTAAATAGGATACATGTAGGGTTGAATTGCATGTATCTTGTTTATGGAAGGCTCAACTACTTAAAGCAAGGTCTATGCAAGGCTAAATTGCTTGAAATATGATGCATCTAGGGTTGAATTACATGTATCTTGTTTATGAAAAGTTGAACTTGTTGAAACAAGATGCATGCAAGGCTTAACTGCTTGAAACAAGTGGCACAAAGGCTTAATTTTCATAAATAAAAGAAAAGGTTTCAAATGCTTCAAGTTAGGTCTAAATTGAATCATGAAGGGAGTGAATCAACATAAAAATAGTCTTGTACTATCAAGAAAGAGGACATATGCTATTGTCCTAAATCAAGAGGAATAGCTAATCTATAACAAGAGAAGTCTATCACTATCCTAAATTAAGAGGGATAGCTAATCTATTAACAAGAGAAGCCTATTACTATTGTGAAATAAAAGAAGGATGTATTTGATTGATTGAGAGGGTTGTTCTTGATCAAGTGTAGGATAAATCAAGAGAATACATGCTGAACAAGAGTAGGGCTATTCATAGATAAGAACATGGTTGTTCTTGAACAATAGAAGCATATAGCATTGTCCATAGGCACAAAGGGTTGTTTATAAACAAGCAGGGTTGCTCATAATCAATGCTATACATAAGCCATCTATGCTAAAACACTTGCTTTATTTATGTTAGATGCATACTCTTATTTGGATTGTAATATGTTACAAACATGCTTTCAATGTACTTGTCTATAGCTCTGATTCTAAAACCTCTTCTCTTCTTCAAAAAAAAATATTTTTTTCTTCATATAAGAAGAACTCTCAGAATCGAAGACCCAGTGTCTTCTTGGCAATACACAAAAATTTCTCCCGACATTGTGCTACTCTCATTATGTGTATGGTTCACTTTTTATCTATGCCACATTTTAATTTGAAGGAGCTAGCCTCCATTGCTCTTTCTAGCACCATGACTCAAACATGAAAGTCTCGTATGCTATGGGATGACACTATGATTTGAATGTCAAGAGTAGAAATACTATCAATCATAGTGATATTGAAAATGGTAAGAGGTGTAGGGAGCCATTTGTCTAATTGGCATAACAAGTGTATTCCATTGAGTGAGAAGTAGCCTCACTTAAAATATCCAATGTATATTGAATGATGTGATGGTCTTAATGAGCTAGAGATTATGCAATCATAATGGTCAGATGCGTCTTTGATTGCATACATTTTGGTTCAAATGAACTTTTCAATTACGATTGTCATATTCTTTTGCATTGTTTGTTGTTGGGTGATAGTGCTTGCAATTTTTATATTCTCTCTCCTATATTGCATGGATTTTAAAATTTGTGGTGTTCATGCTTTACACAATCAATCCATGAGTGTACATGTTTCTTTCACTCAAGTAGCTAATTTCAAATCATTTTTTAAGTTAATTGTTTGCATCATGTAGTGTAGAATGAATTGTGGCACTTGCAATCTCTCTATTGTCTCTCGTCAACTACCAATAGCATTATAGATTTGTGTTGTAGATATGTTTTGTTGCCACAAAATAATAGAGTATGAGCAACCCAAAGAATGGATACATTCCATTGCCTTATACTAGATTGTAATCTTCTTTCTTTTATGATCTCTTTGGATTTTTTGAGAAGTAAAAAAACATAATTTACTATAATCTATGCACATCCTATTCCATTATATAAATTTCTTACTAATTTGGCATTCCTAATTAAATTGAATGTGTGCACTGGATTAGCTCTACTTTCTCAAATAGCAATAATGGGCTTATATTCCTATACAATAGAGCGAATAGAAGTAACCAAAGGGAGTAGATTCCACTTTTTTCCCCATAATAAAACCAAACCATTGATGTTTTTAGGAGTTGAATACATTGTCCAAATTAGATAGAACCCTTATCCATTTAAGACCTTCCACTCTCTATAGATCAAGCTACCTCTCACATAGTTGGCTCTCATACTTAAGCTCCAAGCTGACAATGCTCTCTCCAATTGATCCCCATGAATCCAAGAAAGCAATAGCAAGCTCAAAGTGGAGGTTAATAGGCTCATTGAGACCTACATCCATACAATAGTAGCCCAATCTATATTGAGAGGGGCTTCATTGATCTCTTCATTTAAGTGTAGCTCTTTACACAAGATAGCCTTTACTTCCTCAATTTATCCACTACCTTTACCATAAGCAAAGAGGAGGAAGAAGAAGAAGAATAGAGAGAAAAAGAGAAAGCTTCTCCCAAGCTAGCACGCACACACACACACGTGCACGCATGCATGCACACACACGCACACGCACGCAAACAGATGTACACAAGAACACGCATGCACACAAGCACGCATGCACCCAAGCACGCATGCACTCACGCACACGTGCATGTGCATGTGCACGCACGCACGCGTGCATTCTCTCTCTCTCTCTCTCTCTCTCTCTCTCTCTCTCTCTCTCTCTCTCTCTCTCTCTCTCTCTCTCTCTCTCTCTCTCTCTCTCTCTCTCTCTCTCTCTCTCTCTCTCTCTCTCTCTCTCTCTCTCTCTCTCTCTCTCTCTCTCTCTCTCTCTCCAAGAAACCATCACCCAACAACACTACTTCAATTGTTTATACAAAGGTGTGAGGTTAGAGTTGAATAAAATGAAAAATCTTGTCATGCATAAGGAAGCATTACAAGATATGATCAAGGAAGGGTTGGTTTGGTTCTAAAGAATAAGAGTATAAGGGAGTCTGATTGTTATGGGAAAGATTAATTTCTATAAGCTAGTACTTATAGAAATTTGCATCATTTAAAATAAGTGTTGTTGGCATCAAGGAGGAATGTAAAATATAACAAATATGTAGAAAGAATATAAGATTGCCAACTCAAAGCATCAATAATAACATTTTCATTCAACCTTCTTGATGTTGGATAATGGAATGGAAATATTGAATAAAAGAAGTAAATCTAATATGGTGATAAGAAATGTGAAGGCTAGGTGAGAAGATGTTTTAAGCCTAAATGGTCGATTTTTATCATAAATTAAATCCGACTAAATAACTATTTCCAAATTATTAAAGCATGAACTACACCCAAGATTCATTTATCATTATCATTCTACTTAAATTCAATTGTGCAATTTCGTGTAAATCCTATGTTGAAGCATTGCTAATACTAGAACCACTTACATCTGTAACAACTTAAAAGAAATATTTATTAAAATTAGGAAGTTACAACAAGATACATGCGGTAGTGCATGCTCTAATGACTTAAAAAACTCTTGTTGGTGTTCACCCCAATGGAATATAATTCCTTTCTTTAGAAACATGGTTAAAGGTAAAGAAAGCAAAAAGAAATTACAAATAAGTCATCAATAAAAACTTGCTAACCCTAAGAATAATCTAACTTCATGAGTATATTTTAGTTTTTGGACAATAAGTGATAGCTTGAACTTTCATTTGGTCTATCTTAATGCATTATTTAGAGACAACATGACCTAGATATTCTATTTCACATCAGAAGATATCACTTTTTTCTAGGATCACATATAAATAAGTTTCTTTCAACAATAATGACTAAAGATAAGTGCTATTTATTCTCTTCTTCAATTTTATTGAAAATAAGAATCTCATCAAGGATAATAATTACACAATGTTGAAAGATTAAAAAATATGGTTCATCATTTGATTGAAAGTGGTTAGGGATTTAGTTTAACCAAAGGCTATAACTAAAAACTCATATTGACCAAACTAAGATCTAAAGGAAGTCATCATATAAACTATCAAGTCTAACCATACAAATTTTATGATGTCTAGACTTGAGATCAATCTTACTCAAAATACAAGCCCCTTGATGCTTGTTTGAGAAATCATCAACACCAAAGATATAGTAGTTCTAAATAATAGTATTATTGAGAGCTCTAATAACAAATACATATCCTATGAGTTTGGTTATTTTTATTGACTTAAAGCACAAGAGCTCCAAAAGGTGAACTTCTAGGCTTAGTAAGTCCTTGGTTGATTAACTTGTCATCTTTATGTTGAATTACTATGGTTGACTTACTAAAATCAAACCTATGGTATGGTCTTCAAGTAGTATATCCTCAACAAAGTACCTAGAAACTATATTGAAAAATGTTTATTTTTTTAGGAGCATTCTTGGATTCTTTGGCTTGGACCTTATTTATTAGAGTTAAGTATGATTCAAAACCCTTCTACAATATTTGCTTAGGTTATGCAAGGCTAATTAGAGGAAGGATAATGTAAAACCCTTCCTTAGTGTATACTTAGCTTTTTGTGTATGGCTAATTAGATTATATAAATGTTTTTCCTTAAGTCCTTTAAAATGAATAGATTGATTATTACATATGACATACATCTTATGTGTTTGTAACTTATTTTTTCATTGAATTAGTGTGCCTAAAAGGTGTACACAAAATAAGATCCCTTCAACTACAATGGTGCAACAAGAAAATATCTCTATTCAACCTTAAAATCCACATGAAATTCTAGATCCTTAGACTCCTTTTGTGGCATTATAGTTTGTGCCTACAAATGTTGCATTGATTTTATGATTAGATGGAATAGCTTCTAAGTATGATCTCTAATAGCCTTTTTGGAAATAAAAACATGAGTGTTGTTGTCATTACGTAAAATAGTCATGTCTTAATTATCTGCTTTTCAATGCATCTTCAATGAAGCATGCATAGAAAACTTAACATGGATAATCACTCCTCCAACAATTGTCTTCTTTTCCATTTAATAGTGGACTCCTTAAATAATCTTTGGTGGAGAAATTTCCTTCATTACAGACCACCCCCTCTCTTAAAGTAGCTTTGTCCTCAAAGCTTGGATGATGGAAAAGATAAAATCAAGGAAATCCCATTAAAAACTAAATTATAGCTGTTGAATAATCATAATAGTGAAGTATATCCCATGAAAAGAAAGAATCGTGTGTGGCAAAATGGTAAAAATCTATGGTTGTCTAAAACACTGCTACAACAGAAAAATGGCCATTAACTTTGATATGCTTCTCAAAATAAGCCAAATGAGATGTCCATTAGGAAAAATTTGGACTTAAAAATGGGCCCTTAAAAATAATATAGTATAAGATGTGGGCCCTTTGGAGGGTTTTCCAATAGGAAGGTTAGATGTTGACATCCATGAAGGATGAATCTTCACTCTCCAAATCTTGGGTTTTTTATTTGAAAAATGGATATTGGGGGATAAAAAAAAGGGGTGAATGGGGCATACAAAATTGATCATCATGGCATTGACTTCCTCTCTTCTTGGACCGCCACCTTTATGTTGCTACTCAATGAACGTGAGGAACCCCCTATAATTACAATGAGTGTTGAATAGCAAGAGAAAGGGTTGCTGAAAGATGCCCATAACCCAAGGCCTTAACCACTGGACAAGGCAAAAGAAGAAGTCGAGGCTATAGAAGAATACAAAGCTCTAGACCTTATGGTTAGTAGAGTTATCATGGAGCTAGCATGGGGTGTGGCTTGGGTGAACAAGAGGGAACCCCATCTATCGTCAATGCAAACTATCACATTGATAGCATGAGTGAAGATGACAAACATGAAGTAAGTGCAACAATCGTCTGTCTAGAGATGTTATTTTCCTTTGTATAATATTTTTGAGCTAATTTATTTTCAATGTAGGGTATGCTTTCTATCAATGAATTTGCAGGCCACCAAAAGGGTCAAGGAGCTTTTAAGAAGGACACCTAAATAAGGCACTACATCACTTGGATTCTGACTAGCGATATTGCCATCATATATGCCAATTTCACCTCAAATCTATGGAATTACCTCTTCATCCTTAAGGATTTGTCAAAGGTGTTGTGCACTTCCACCATTACTTTGAATACACAAAAGATAATTCTTGTGAAGGAGCAAGTGAAGTATGTATTCAAGAAGTGCCTTCGAGGGAGGGTGTTGCAAACCATGGGAATCAAAAGGGCCATAGAGGTGAGTAGGGGGTGTTGAGATATTTACAATAACACCTACTTCAATCTCTTTAGATGGACCAGTGAGGGCCCAAGACAAGAATCCCATAAGCACAGTAGGGGGATGTGCTACCTAGACTTTCCTATAAAGCATTGTACTTGCATCCTTTTCTTTAATGATATGAAAGTATTCTTTTCTTTTCAGTAAAGTGTCTATATCATTATCCACACACAAGATTGTGTTTATGAGTCCAAGTCTCAATCTTGGAACCTAATTCACTTGTGTGACAGTTAGTCTTGTCTATGTCTATGTCTTCATGAGTTTGGTCTTCATATTTCAACCTCCATAGCTTCTGCATCTGCCATGCTCTAGATCCCACATCTTTTAACATGGTATCAAAGCTCAGATGAGCATGGCCTTAGCTCAACCCAACTCTTCTCTTTGCTCTTCTAGCTTCTCCTAACCTCAAGTCAACTCATGGTTCCAATTTTTACTCTACCTTCAGTGAAGCTTCAATGGCTGCCATAGCTAGATAGGACCCTAATCACTTGGAGTTGGATCTCTCCATCCAAGCAATATCTTCACAAGCTCTCTTTTAAGAAAACATTTTTCTACTCCTGGCGCCACTCCTTGTCATGTCACAACTCGACATTGCTGATGTTTATGCCCAACATTGCACAAATTGGAAGTCGATGCCCATTCTGCGCCATATCCCGGTCGTACACTTCAAATGCCATCCACACGAATCACCTTAACCTACGACCATAAAGCTTCTTTAGCCCTTTGTATATCCCTACTCCCTGCCCAATATTGCCCAAAATGTCTGCGTGTACGTGCTACTATTGTCGCTTTTCTCAAACGGGTCTGAAACCCTAACTCAGTCCTCCATAGCCAAAAGTCCTCAAGCTCAAAATCACCTTATTTTCTCTCTCTTGCCAGTCAAGCCAAGGCATTATCATTTAAATCCAGTTACTCTCTAAAGATTCAAGCAAGTACATGCATGAAATCATTGAGGAGGGGAGATCATGGTGACTTCTTGGAAACCCTCATGAACTCTACTTTGATGCCTACATTCCTACATCTCTCTGTCTTCCATATAGACACTAGAAACCCTCATTGTTGTTAGCTCGCCAGCACATGCAAGTGAGTCTACTCAATTGCAAAATTGTTTTAGAAACTTGTGTTACTCATTGTTCTCATGCTCGAACCACTCTTTGGGAGAGATACTTTGTCACTAGGACTAGGATGGAAAATCAGAAGGTAGTGGCATTAAGAGTGTAGGGATATACTGCAAGTGGGTGGTGATATTAAGAGTGGAAATTTGAGGTGGAGAGGAAAATAAAAGGCAATGACACTATGAGAGTAGAAGATTGAGGGGACATATACAAAAGTAGGGTGTAGGAAAATTGAAGTGAAAGAAAAAAAATGATAGATTCTATGGTAATGACCCTAAGAGTGCATGAATACATTGGGAATATATTGAGACAAAGTAGTGCCATTAAGAGTGGAAATTCAAGGGGGAGAGGAAAATAGAAGGCATTGGGATTATGAGATTGAGGGAACAAATATAAAAGCAGATTGTAGAAAATCCGAGGTGAAAATTTTGGGAGGAAGTGGTGACATTAAGAGTGGAAATTCGAGGTGGAGAGGAAAACATAAGGAAGTGATAGTATGAGAGTAGAAGGTTGAGTGAATAGATATAAAAGTAGATTGTAGGAAATTTGTTGTGGAAAAAAAATATATGGATTTTGAAGTAGTGACCCTAAGACTGTAAGAAGATTTTGGGAATATAGTGGGAGAAAGTGTTGACATTAAGAGTGGAAATTCGAGGTGGAGAGGAAAATAGAAGGTAGTGACACTATGAGAGTAGAGGATTCAAGGGATGAATATAAAAGTAGACTCCAAGAAATTCAAGGTGAAAAAAAGTGTAGAAAATTGAGGGAACGAATATTAAAGTAGATTGCAAGACATTTTGAGTCTACTTTGGGAAAAAGAATTTTTAAAAAGGAAGTGTAAAAAGAAATTTGATTTTATGTTAAGAATTCAACTTCAAAAAAGAAGGGAATTTGAGGTTTTTTTTTTTAAGAAGATTGAGGGAACGTATAAAAGTAGGCTGTAGAAAATTTGAGTTTAGTTTAGGAAACGAATTACCTTGTGATTACAATGTTCGATTGGAGAAAATGTTCCATAAACGTGGACGGCAGGATTCGAACCTGCGCGGGCGAAGCCCACATGATTTCTAGTCATGCCCGATAACCACTCCGGCACGTCCACAACATGGCAGTTGAATCCACGAGATTATTTATCTAATATGTTATGTTATTCATCATGTAACACTAAGCATATCCAGCTCCAAGGCCAAAAGCATGAACAGGATGTAAAGCGCATCGTACTTCATAATACTCTTTCCAACTTTCAAGGATTAAATCTTGTTGTAAAGGTTATCACTTTTTGCCTTTCTGTTGTGCCCGGATCTTGATAGCTTAAGCACCGTGTCCTTATGTACTATGGAAGCTTCTCAATCTCCGTGTCTTTTCTTTATCGAGGGTTTACCCCTTGAGCTTTCAAGACTTCTCTTAACTGCATATTTTGTATAGCATCAGAACACATTTCTATATTGTAAAACTTACTTGAAGGTTGATCAGGATGGGATATGTTTCTCAATTGGACATGCATGGCATAAAGGGTGCCTATGAGCGATTCAATTAGATAGGTTTAAAATTACTAATACAATGCTTAAGCATGGTCTTGACAATGAGTTACAATAATAAGCAACTCTAAACATCCCTTATAATGAGGAGGTGGTCTATTGTTCATCTTCATCACAATGGTTTAAAACCCAAATCCTTTACTATGTAGACATGTTGAATATTGTATCTTAACTTACCATTTTTGAACTCGTCCAACTTTGAAATCTTGTGTGCATCCTTTTCAATGGTAACCTTCCATTATCTTTTTTCTCTTTCTTAATTTTGTGCGTACCTTTCCTTCCGAGATGCATTGCAATCCAATCATTCAATTTCGAATGTGCTAGGCACTTGTGGCTCGCCACATAAAGCACAACCATAAAAACAAAATGCACTTCATGCCCTAAGCCACATTTCACATAGTCAAAGTGCTATTGGCTATAAAAACCCTGCACATACACATCATCTATACTATTAGTTAAGGAAAGGTGGGGGGCGGGTGCCACATGGCAGCCCCCCACCTCCCCCACAAAAAACAAAGAGAACGCGGGGGTGTCCAGCACCCGCCCCTCCCCTCCTCCCCCCACAAAAATCGTGCCCGCCTCGGCGCGAAGCGCCAGGGCGAGCCTAGGCGCGGAGCACCTAGTACTTTGTTATTGTGACCACTTGGCTCACCCCCCCAAAGCTATGGTGGAGGGTGGCCTAAGCATGCACCATACGGCACCTCTATATGAAAAAACAAAAGATAAATAATAGACTAATGCATATTACATCATTAACACCAATATTCTATATAGTTATCAAAATTAATTAATTACATAAATATTGATTATTATAAATCTAATCATTAGAACATATTAATGTTAATATATTCTTTTACTTTAATTTAATGTATTATACACGTAATAATATATTAACAATATCACAAGTACATTACTATGTGTGCATGACTGCACGCACGTACACGTGTGTGTATAACATGATTAATAGTCAAAGTGGCAAGATGCCTTGAGCTTAAATTAATAAAAGTGAATGCACATCTTGTGGTCCATGCATTAATTTTTTGTTTATAGATACCCAAACCTACATGTAGAGCTTCTACATGTGTGCACAGTCAAGGTACAATGGAGATATATATATATATATATATATATATATATATATATATATATATGTGTGAACGTGCCCATCATGATTTTGCTTCATGCAATGTGGATAACCAAGGCATACCACTCAAGGGGAGGTGGCTTGTATTACCCTCTTATGGCTTGCCCTATTTAACTCATTCTAGCCCTATCCCTCTCCTTAGGTATTCCCATACCTTGATGGCTTTATGATCTTTGTTCAAAGTAAAGCAAGATTATGCATTCATTTCTATAGGTGTGCCCAACCCACATTAATGCTTAATGTGCTTAATGGATTCAATGAAAGGGTCCATTCGGAGAAGAACATGACACTCTACTTCTTCCCAAAATATATTTACCGCCAAGGCTCTTAGAGTTGCAACGGTTGAGAGGCTGGGTTTTGGGTCATGTGGTGATCGTGCAAGTTCTCTTTCATCCATCCAATCTTTGAAGACCTGCCATATGGCAAGGCTAGGTTCTACCTCTTGATACTAGATTTGGTCATATCTTGCATCATGAGGAGTCATGTGCTCTTGCTCGTGTGAATGTATTTGCCAAAATAAAGTTGTTCAATTGTGGAATTTCTAAGTTTTGGAATTTAGTAGGGGTAGGCACATATGATGCATGAGAGAGACTAAGAAGATTGATGGTCTCTATAGCTATCTTTGCAAGTAGTTCCTCCTACACTACCATAACCCATTCCTTGACTTTATTGATGGTGGTCAACTACTGCTCAAGTTTGGGATTTTCTCCTCTTTTGTTGTGGCAACTTTCTTAATCTAGGTTGTTGTTGTTGCACTTTTTATGCAATGCCTCGAAGGGTGGTTACACCTTCACTTTTGAACATAATTTCAATGCATTTCCACCTTTTCTTAGGATTCTTTTTGCCTACCATCAATCCATTTACTGTGGTGATCCTTCATTGCTAATCCCGCCTCTTTTACTTTATGCTTTATTTATGGCATTGACTAGAATTGGAGTGACTTCTTCATCTTTAATCATCTCAATAGAAAAAAGAGTTAAGAGCATTGAGGATACAATTGCCTTGTTATTGCTCACTTTATGCACAGGGAAATCATGATATATCTGAGTTATTCAATACTTAGGGCGCTATTGGTCTACTTTGTTTTTTTAGGGTGCTTGTGTCTGAGAGAGCAACATGAGGATACATGACCTAGTTGTATACTTAAAGGGATATTTGAGGATTCTTGGAAGATTGATACATCAAAGTGTTCGTTGGTCTCTACTTGGTAAAAAGAGTTTGGTTACATGACTCTTGAGCTTCAATATGTAGCTATAACTCTGTTATTTGTTCCCACTTTATCTAATAGCTGTGAACGAAGTTGTCATACATTTGATTTTGTATACTCAAAGAGCAAGAATATATTAAATTTGTGTACAATCAATGAATACAATAATTTTTTCTAGAATCAATGAGTTGGTGTATTGTTTCTCCAATCTACATATCTTGGAAATCCCTTTGTTGTTGCACCTCTTGTAGTGTCTTCTATCTCCATTAAGGAAAATATATGATTTTCCACAATTCCAACAAGCTATTCTCTTGATGTTGGATTATTCCATGCCCTCATCCTCGTCCTAGCATTATGATTGACATTCGTCAATTTTAGGACAAGATCACCTTCTTTATCACAAGCAAACAAAGGGGTTTGTGTACTTCTCCTCTACTTGTTCTTCCATGAGGTGAATAGGAGCATCACAAGGAGGGTGAGTAATGATCAAGCCAAGTGGTTTAAGGGTCCCTGAGGGTTTGTTATGAGGGACGAGAACTACTTACTCCAATCACCTTCGTTGGGCCTTGTAGGACACGAAACCATAGATACCCTCAAAAGAATTCAAGACGCAACTCACTTCTACACTCCTTTCATCGGGAACCATGTACTTTTCTGATGCCCTACCTCCTCTAATCCCCCAAGCAAGAATTCCCACAAAATAGTTTGGTGCAATTATGAAACTTGGGAAACTCGTGCTCTCCTCCAAAAGGAGGAAGCATGAGGGAACTATACACATTGCCAAGCATACACAATCTTTTTCCACCTACTACAAAGGAAGAAGAAGGCTTATTTGGCTAAGACAGAGCTTGTTTTTTTGTCAACTATTCTTGGGGTACCAGAGCAGCATGGTGTGGAAGGCATTCCAAGTGCCCAAAGTCCATACCCTACTATATCTCTAGAAACATGGCACACGTATGCTATACACTCTAGTTTTATCAACTATTCTTAGGATATGAGAGGAAGGTGGTGTGGAAGGCATTCCAAGTGCCCAAAGTCAATACCCCTATTATATCTCCAAAAACATGGCACACATATGCTAGTCACTCTAGTAGGAGTCTGGATAGCCTTCTCTCCCTCAACCACCAAAGAGCAAACCCACATTGAGTCTACCTTGTAAGCACCACTATATTCTAAGATGCCATTGATAGATCCAAACTAGTTGGAGCACAAGACCATTATGGGCTAGTAGTAAAGCACCTCTAATATGCGAAGGGCACATTCTTGCTCAATAGTACCCTTCATGGTGTTGGAGGTAAAGGTGCATCCGCCTAGCCACCCGTGTATTACTACACTAACAATACCCGCCACTGCACACTATAGGTGGCGGGCGCCCGTCACAGTCACTTATTCTTTATTCTTTTAGTAACAGTTTGAATAAAGGAAGGCCGGCCACACATTGTGATTGTTGGAGTTCCCACTTTTGAGTCTCTCTCTCTCTCTCTCTCTCTCTCTCTCTCTCTCTCTCTCTCTCTCTCTCTCTCTCTCTCTCTCTCTCTCTCTCTCTCTCTCTCTCTCTCTCTCTCTCTCTCTCTCTCTCTCTCTCTCTCTCTCTCTCTCTCTCTCTCTCTCTCTCTCTCTCTCTCTCTCTCGCTCTTGGCTCTTGCTCTCCATCCGCCATAGCTCTCACTGCCAAGCTTCTTCCTCTTGGGTTCCACTTCGCTTTCAATTGGTATCAGAGAAAAGGCATTGGAGCTTGCCCGGCATTCTATTCAGCCCGGATTTAAAGAGCTTCAACCCGAGCTTCAATGGCAGCCAAGGCACCTTCATTTGCAAGTATGTTTTGATTACCCACCTCCTCCCCGAGCTTCCGAACCTTCATCGACTTCTTCTCGAGCTGCATTGGATCCCCCTCGACATTGCCAAGTGCCCCCGAGGGCTGTTGAAGAACCCCCCAGTCCCTAGGAACAACCAGCGCAATTTTCAGTGCATTTTTAGGGAGCTGGACTAACCTGCTCCCAGCATTTCCCTGCTCCTCCTCGGCTTCTCGGCACTCTTGGCAACCTTCCTAAGCATTGCTTGACTCCCGACATTAGTGCTTGACTCCCAGTGATCGATTCAAGTGCTTCCCCCTTTAGCCCTTTGCTGTATACACAGTCCCAGGACTGTCAAAGTAGGGCAGCACTTGATATTTACTATTTGATGCTTCTTGGCATTGCCTGTTTGATGCCTATTGATGCCTGGTGATGCCCGGATGTTATGGATACTATGTCTATGCCTTGGGACTGTTTTGGAGCAGATTTGAGCACCATTTGAGCTTCATTTAACAGTAAATTGCTTGCTGTAATACATTGGGCTGAAGCTCATTTACTTGGTGTATGCATTGGTTCATGGATATGGGGTGCTTACTGGAGATTTGAATGATCATACCCGATGTATTTGGAGGTTGTCAAATGCTTCTTCTTGGATCCGGAATGCTTTTGAGCTTGGATTAAGCTCCAACTTGGTCTTTAGTTGGCATGCTTTGGACCGGTCTATGCCTATTGTCATTGTTTGACATTTAGGCTTCTTGCATTTATGCTTTGGTCAAATATGGATGCCACTTGGTTTGCCCATGCTTGACAGTTACTTGGAGCTTTGTCTTCAAATGTATTTGAGCATTTTGGATCTACTGGGCATTACATTTGGTTGTCAGTTACATGCTCTTTGAATGCTTTCAGGCTTATGCTTTACGGGTCTGAGATAGTTGGGGATTTATGCTCCGGAAGTACCCTATTCGGATTTGGCATGTTTGATGCTATGTATTTGATGTATTATAGTGTTGCTTGCTCTCTTTGCATCTGACTTCACTTCCAGTGGGAGCCTCTTGGTATATTCAGATGTACACAGAATCTTATTTACAGATGAGCTTGAGCTTGTGAGACAGTTACATGCATTTGCTCTCTTGAGAGCTTTATGTCTGCAGTTAGTCTATAGTGGGCTGATTTGATACGCCTATTGGGGCAAGCACCTATTTCTGTCACAGGTTTGTCAGTTTTGTATGTATCTTGGATGGTTATGTATTGAGCTTCTTGCTCTATCAGTTGTGCTTGTGTTTGGTCTCTTCTCTTACCCCGAGACCCATAACATGCATGACTTCTCGACCTATGAGATGTCTCTTGCCTGACAGGTGATTGGTTTGGCAGTTCTTGGTACCCTCTTGCCCCTAGAAACTCACTATTG
This sequence comes from Lygodium microphyllum, assembly GCF_053477565.2. NCBI lineage: Eukaryota > Viridiplantae > Streptophyta > Polypodiopsida > Schizaeales > Lygodiaceae > Lygodium > Lygodium microphyllum. The sequence goes on from NC_141141.1 coordinate 111,564,176, forward strand.
AATGCATCTTGCTACCTGGCAGTTGCAGTGACATATGTATTAGTGATTGCTTCATTTTGGGACAATTTTACATACTACTGTAATTTATTACAGCAAGCTGAAATTTACAGATTTTGAGCACTTCTATGAGGGTAATGCTTACTATTTGATGTTATCTTGCTCATAATTGGTGGACATGCGCTTCTCTTGGTGAAATCCACTCTTTCAGCCAGTTTTAGCAATGGTTTTAGTGCATTTTCTACTAATTACAGCAACCTGCAATTTTACTTTTTTACTTTGATTTGGGACAGTATGGCTAGTCATGTGAAAGATACAACTCTCTTTAACATTGCCAAGTTGGATGGTACCAACTATGGGTATTGGAAGTCCCAAATATGGCAAGTTTTGGTGCAGAAATTGCAGATTAAACCTTGTGTTTCAAGGGTGTTATGCTTGAGGATATGGATGATGATGTTTGGATGGAAGTTGATGAGCTATGCAAGTCTACCATTATTTTGTCACTCTCAAAAGAGGTCCATCATAATGTCATTGAAGATGAGAATCAGAGTGCATGGAATTTATGGGAGAAAATTCAAGAGCTCTATGAGCAGCAAAGTCCTGCGTCACAAATGTATTGGCTGAAGCAATTAATGGATCTTTGCATGAAGGAGGGGACCTCCCTTTCATCTCATTTCAGTCAGTTTCATGCTATCATGAAGAGTCTGCTGTCACAGGGTATTGAGTTCAAAGACAACTTGCACCCATTGTACAAAGTATCACTCTTGCAACCTCTGGCAATCACTCTAGATCCCTTATAGATCTTCCATTTTCCATCACCAAAGGTGGTATGAAAACCATCATCATCTAGCTGCCCTGTGCCAATCAAGCTCTTCTTGAGCTGAGATACATGCTGTACATGTTGAAGTGTAAAGACAGAGCCATGCTGAAACTGCAACTGCACACTACCAATACCTACAATCTCACATGCATAGTTGTCCCCAAGATGGACAACACCATGTCGACCCCCTATATGGTCACGGAACCACTCACAATGAGGGGTGACATGAAAGGAAGCACCTGAATCGAGAATCCAGATATGCATGTCACCATCTATATCTGCAAGTAAAGCATGTGCACCAAAGTTTGAAGAGACAAAGAGTACGTCACTCCCACTATCACTGTCATGAGTGACTACATTCACCTCTTCAATTTTGACACTATTCTTAGAGTGACTGTCCTTCTTCTCTTCCTTGCTATCATTTGTCTTCTTGCCTTTTCCTTTCTCTTTCTTCCATTTGTAGCAATCACGTTTAAAGTGACCCTTCTTGCCACAATGATGGCTTTCAACATCTTTGCCACGTGATTTACTACGTCCCTTGCTATCATATTGCCTTTCTGTTGTGATCTACCCCTAGTATGCAAAGCACTGGAAGACTTATTAGATGCATTGTTCTGTAGATTCATTTCTTCCATGAGTAGAGCACTCTCTACATCAACATACAAAAGGATCACATTAGAATTGCTCATAGCAATCCTGAATGTATCCCAACTCTCTTGTAGAGTGCCAAGCAAGAAAGTAGCCTTAATTCCTCATCAATCATGAACTTCAAGGCAACCAGCTGCAATCATGGGATGTCTTCCTTACTGCCATATGCACGAACAAGCTTGATGGGCTGAAAATCAAAGATGTTGAGCACTTTATTGACTAAGGAAATCAACAAGAGAAACAATGATGCTTCCCACTCTTCACATGCATTGACTGTTAGAGGTGGCAAACATGGCATGCATGATAATGATCATAGGGGCAGGGACTCTCAGAAGTCCATATCCAAGTCACGTGGTCGCAGTAAGTCCCATGGAGACGAAAGTCTGATCTTACCTATCATTATTATGGGAAAGCAGGACATATTAGGCCGCAGTGCCATATAATGCGTGATGATAAGCGCAAGGAAAAGGGAAAAGAAAAAGTGCAAGAAAAGTCTTCTGAGAGTAATATTGTACCTGCAAAGTCCAGTGTGAAGATAGAAGAGGTTAATGTCATGCAGGCCACTGATTCAAATGATGATTACATACTTGCAGCTTCCTCATGTGATGCCTTACAGACTTCTAAGATACATTCTATGTATGCGCTTGGATTCGGGTGCATCCTTTCATGTGACACCCTGTAGAGATTGGTTTCATACCTATCGTACCATGTCTGGTTCTGTGCGTCTTCGTGATGACAGGTCTCTTGACATTGTGGGCATTAGAGATGTTAGGTTGCAGTTTCCTTCTAGCAGTTCTTTTGTTTTGCATGATTTACACCATGTACTTGCGTTGACTCGCAGCCTTATGTCAGCTGGACAGCTTGATGATGCAAGGTATTTTGTGTCTTTTGGAGACTCTACATGGAAGATAACTCGTGGCAAGATTGTGCTTGCAAGAGGTGCCAAGTCTGGCAGCCTCTATCCCTTACTTGTATCTGGAGCTACATTGGATCATGTTTTGTCTGTGGGTTCTATTCCCCATGTATCCCTTTGGCATAGTCGTTTGGGGCATATATCTCTTAAAGGAATGAAAATGCTCCGTGCTTTGCACTATCTTCCGCCTTTTGACTCTTCGCATTTTGATGCTTGTAATCATTGTTTGTATGGCAGGCAGACTAGAAATATGCATTAAAAATCTGGTAAGAAGCACATGGGTGAGCCCTTAGCTCTTGTGCACTCAGATGTATGTGGGACCATGCCCTGTCAATCACTTGGTGGAGCAAAGTACTTTGTTACTTTCATAGATGATTACTCACGTAAGGTTTGGGCTTATCCCATAAAGAAAAAATCCGATGTCTTAGACACATTTCAGCGTTGGCTTGCATTGGCAGAGAACTAGTCTGGGAAAAGGCTCAAATGCCTTAGGTCAGATAATGGAGATGAGTATGTATCACGTGCTTTTGAGCAGTTTTGTGATGAGCGGGGTATTAAGTGTCAATTGACCACCCCTTACACCCCACCCCAGAATGGTATGGCTGAACGCATGAATAGGACCATTCAGAAAAGGGTGCGTAGCATGCTTAGCTAGGCTGGCTTACCGCAGCACTTTTGGGCTGAGGCAGTTTACTACTGCAGTGCATCTCATTAACAGGTCGCCTAGCAGTGGCATTGACTTTCAGGTTGCAGAGAAGGTATAGGCAATCAAGCCCCCCTCTTATGATGATTTGTGTGTCTTTGGATGTGAGGCATTCTTCCATGTGCCCAAAGACAAACGCAATAAGCTGGATCCTAAAAGTGTCAAATGCATTTTCATTGGCTATGGAGATGAAAGAGAGATGGGTTACCATCTATCGCAAGCGTGGAAAGTGATCAACAGCCATGATGTCATCTTTCATGAGGACAAAATGCATATGCAACTTGAGAAAGTGATTGAGGTACACAGAGTTATCTCTCAGGAGGACCCACCTACTCCCGTTCAGCCCGTTCCTCGGCCAGCTAGATAGTATGCAACATCACCTGATGCTCATGGCCCAGATGCTAAACATGCTTATGTTAGACAGGATGTCAGTCAAGTAGCAGAGCCTGGGTTGAGGCGTCCTACTAGAGATAAACAACCTCCTGAACGTTTTGCGCCCTCTATGGATTATGTACTAGTTACATATGCAAGAGAGCCTCTCACTTATGATGAGGCTATGCACAGGGGTGATTGTCACTCTTGGCAGAGAGGAATGTAGTCTGAGCTTGACTCATTGCATAAGAATCAGACATGGGATTTGGTTTCCTTGCCTCAAGGTAAGAAGGCTTTGCCATGCAAGTGGGTGTACAAGCTGAAAAGTACCCCTGGACACCCCAAGCCAGCATACAAGGATCGATTGGTTGCTAAGGGTTTTAAGCAAGAGCATGGTGTTGACTTTGATGAAGTATTTTCTCATGTGGTCAAGATGACCACCCTACGCTTAGTCTTGGCCTTGGTTGCACAGCTTGACCTAGAATTGTATCAGATGGATGTCAAGACGGCTTTTCTACATGGGGACTTGCATGATGAGATTTACATGGAGCAGCCTAAGGGCTTTGTAGACCCTGGTAGGAAACACCTAGTGTGCAAGCTAAAGAAGAGTCTATATGGCTTGAAGCAGGCATCTAAGTAATGGTACCATAATTTTGATACGTGCATGCATTACGCGCGATAGATCTCAGGGACTACTCTATCTGTCATAGAGGGAGTACATTCATAAAGTCCTTGAGCACTTCCGCATGCAGGATGTTAAGCCTATTGGCTATCCATTACCTTCTCATGTGAAGGTTTCACAGGCCGATTGTCCGCAGACAGATGAGCAGAGGGCCGAGATGGCCAAGATTCCCTATGCATCAGCCATGGGCAGTCTTATGTATGCCATGATAGCCACCCGTCTAGATATTGCTTTTGCAGTTGGGGTTATGGCACATTATATGGCTACACATGGCAAGAAACATTGGGATGCCATGAAGGGTATCATGAGGTACCTGAAGGGCACATCAGATATGTGTCTTTGTTATGGCAGCCAGGATACAAGAGTCGTAGGGTACACTGACTCTAATTATGCAAGACATGCAGATAGTAGGAAGTCCACTTCTGGCTGTGTTCACTTATGCTGGAGGGACTATCTCTTGGATGTCCAGGGTGCAGAAGTGTACAGCCCTTTCTACTACAGAGGCCGAGTATATTGCAGCCAAAGAGGCTTGCAAGGAGGCTATTTGGTTAGGCCGTTTGATTGCAGACCTTGGTATGACAGATGTTATGCCTACACTACATTCGGATTCTATAAGTGCCATTCAGTTGGCCACGAATCCGGTCTTCCATGCGAAGACAAAACATATTGAGGTGAGGTATCACTTCATTCACAAGGTCATTGAGGACAGGTCTATTGACCTTGTCAAGATTCCGACTGAGCAGAATCCTGTAGACTTGCTCACGAAGAGCCTCACTATTGAGCACTTTGCCTTCCTCAGGAGATTGATGGGCATTGGATGAGATGACGTCTTTTTCCTCATCTTGTTGTACTATCTTTTCTTTTTCTCTCTCTCACTAGGGCAGATTCGCCTTTAAGTGGGAGGTTGTTGGGGGTAAAGGCGCATCCGCCTAGCCGCCCCTGTATTACTACACTGACAGTACCTGCCATTGCACACTGCAGGTGGCGGGTGCCCGTCACAGTCACTTATTCTTTATTCTTTTAGTGACAGTTTGAATAAAGCAAGGCTCAGCCACACATTGTGGTTGTTGGAGTTCCCACTTTTGACTCTCTCTCTCTCTTGGCTCTTGCTCTCCATCCGCCATAGCTCTCACCGCCAAGCTTCTTCCTCTTGGGTTCCACTTCCCTTTCACATGGAGGCTTCCCTACTACTTGGTCACCTAAAACTATAGTGCCAATCTTGAAAGCTAGGGATCCTACAATTTCCATTAGCTATAGGACCATCATCATTAGCCACATGCTAGCCAAGATCTTATAGATCCATACTTGATCATGAGCTAAGAAAATGGGTAAATATGCACCAACTTCAAGCATTTGTACAAGTGAGATTCAGGCAAGGATATTCTACCATCCACCACATCCTGACACTCCAAGCTACTATTGAGAAGGGTAGAGCACATGGCAAACAAACCTATTGTTGCTTCATGTATTTCTATAAAGCATTTGATACACTTCCACAAGCTAGGCTCATGCAAAGATTACAAGAGTTTGGGGTCCCTATATTGAGGTGTTGTGGGTGTTCTAGCATTGTATGATTCAGTCACAATATGTGTTCGAGCTATAGAAGGAATTTTAGAGGAGGCCATCAATACTATTAAAGTGAAGTATGTCTTCCCATTCTCACCTAATCTCGTAGGGATAAACATTGATTTTATATCAAGTTGTATGGATAGATTTGAAGGACATATATATTGTATTGTGGGAGTACTAATATATTTACTATTGTACACGAATCATAATGTGCTTATCTTAGACATCCCGAAGGGGATTTAGTGCCATGTAGATGCATCACATGTCAAGTTTTCCAAGATAGAGACCTCATGGTAAACCTTGGGAAGACCAAGAGCACCTCCTAAGGGTCAACAAGTTTCTATGTCTCCTGCTTCTCTATGTTTCACTCGTCATTGGAGTACTTAAGGAGTGGATGTGTCACAATGGAATAGTGGGTATAGATAGTAGAAGCAACTCTTGAATCATGAGACCATCGTCAAAACTTGGAAAGCATTTGGACTATAACATGTAAAGGTGAGAACATGATTCTATTATAAGCTCTTGGTCATTGGTTTTCTTGCTTGGCTGGGATAGTCAGGAGAGAGTAAATTGTTTGAGATTGGAATATGAGTTGATCATGCAAGAGCTTATTGAGTTGAAGAGCATTAGAACTCTTTAAATAATGAAAGATAATTGAGTTGAAGAACATTAGAATCCTTTAAATAACAAGAGTCCATCTAATATCCCATTCATCATATGTAAAGCTCATGTGTAGCCCGATAGTAAGTGCATTACAATCCTTGAAAATTGCACTATTCTTCCACTTCACCTTCTCCACAAGCAAACTACTTTCCAAATTAGCACTAGTCAATCTCCCAATGAGTACTACATTATTGATTGCAATTTTGAAAGTATCCCAACTTTTAAGAAAAGATGTGCCTTGGGGATCCACAACAACAGACCCTTACTACTTCTGTTTTCAAAGCTCTAACTGCAATAAAACTTTAGAGCACACTCCAAATCAACATGTGGGTTCCACCATAAGGAGTCACCTTAGATAGAACCATCAAGACATGCAGAGCATATCACCCCCAGCTCCTTGATCCATGTCTACCTAGGGCGCAACCAAAGGGTACAAAGGATATTAGCACACCATCGAGCAGCTATACATTGAGGTGCAACTAAAGGGTACAAAGGATAGTAGCACACCATCAAGCAATCATACCTTGACACTTCAACTAATCTATATTGGACATACCCACAAGAGACATTAGAATTACTTTGGACACAAAAATAGGCCTCCTAAGATATGCCAACTCGACTTAGAGAGAGAGAATCAAAAAATTCTAATAAAATAAGAGGAAACTTTTTTTAATGTTTTGACTTCAAATTTTTGTACATATGTTTTCTTCTTGTCATTTCCAAATGAAGACATTTCATGTTTTTAGCATTGAAGGATTAAAAACCTTGATATAGAAAACGCAAATTTTAATGGCTTGAGTCTCAAAATTTTAATCATCTCGTACATGTTTCAGATATTTAACAAACAAGAACTTTTGAAGATGTCTTCTCTTACTATCTTTTCATTCTACACTAGTTTACTTGCATCCTCATCCTCACTTGCATTTCGCCCTCTTTCACTTGCTTGAGCTTACCAATTTTCAGTGCATTTCTTAAAATGCATTTCAAAAGTCTTTTACCCTACTTTTGTAGGTGTATATGAACTCTTTTGTGCCACTTCTCTTTCTCTTTCTAGTCTAAGCATAGCCCACAACTCTCAATAAAGATTGTGATAGGAATCCACATGTGGTTTTTTGTCAAATAATGTAATACTTCTAATGGAAGAGCATGGATGTGCAGGTCGTGTTGTTGTCATTCTAGAAGTAGTAGAAAAGCAAAGAAGAAATGGAAGCAGAAGCTTAAACCCCTAAACGTGTAGAGAAAAAAACATAAAAATAGAGCTCACAAAAGATTAAGGAATAGTAGTGAAGAGAAAAGGCTCATCTTTGGAGGGAAATGTTTGTTTATTTCATTAAATAAAAGAGCTACACTTTGAAAGAGGAATTTGTCGATTAAATGAATTGATAACACTCAAGTTGACATCTTTGCATGAAAATTAGTGATATACAAGGAATAAAACTCCTTCCACACTTATTTGCGAAAGATGAATAATAAAGCATTTTCTTTTGAATTTTTTGTTTTTTGGAATATATATCAAAAATGAAAGAACTAATGTTGTCCATTATGGTAGCTCCCTCCTAATTCGTCCAATTACTTTAGTCCAAAGTATACATAATGTATCATTGATTGAAGCTAATCCTCCCTTTTTACCCTACAACATACCATATCAGTTCAACATTGTACCAAACTCCTAGTTTTTTAGTACTCTATTGGTTGTTTCCTGGTTGGATATTTTCTCTTAGACTATGGCTTCTTTAATCTACTTTGGAAACATGATAGTTCTGTAACTTCCAAATATATTTGTTTTTGACCCATACGTCAATTTTCCCTTTTCTAAATGTTAGTACAATTGTTTGTGTGCGTGCGTGCGTGCGTGCGTGCGTGCGTGTGTGTGTGTGTGTGTGTGTGTGTGTGTGTGTGTGTGTGTGTGTGTGTGTGTGTGTTGGAACTTGAGGGAAAGCTATCACAAAAAGTGGCCACAACCAATAAGAAGATTGAATAGGAAATTAAGGAAATAACAATCGCAGTCCAATAAGAAGGAAATCAAAACAAGAAAGAAGGTAGATCAGCAAGTACAAAATGAAATTGAAACAAGGAAGGAGTAAAATCAACAAGGTATAGAAGTAGCACTTTTCCAATAGTTAATGCAGCTTGATCCCAACCTTGGGACATCAACTTGTAAAACCGGGTTCACATTTCCCTTTTCTATTTTCATCTTCTACATGGTGCATCCATATTATTTATAAGTGTGCGCACATCTATAATTATGTGGGTTTATAATCAAGAGAGGCAAAGATGATTTGTTTTAGACCTAACAACACCAATTGGGGCAACATAATATTATTGCAAAATATGTGAAGCTTGGTTTAGCGAGTTACATCCACAAGCCTTTACTCTACTCTAGTTTGTATTGAATTTTCTTTACCAATTTTCTTCGCTTAGGGGTGAGAAAAAAGTTGACACACACTTTAAGGCCTCCCATTGCACATGTGGATTTCATTTGTCTATTACTATTTTAGTGATACAATAAGATTTTGAATGGACAAAGCTAACAAAAGATCATTACTTGACATGTTCAAGTATTGATTCAACTATATTCTAAATTTTTATTCAATTTTCTTTTATTAAGCATAATGCCTTCCATAGTGCATGTTTTAAAGAATCTAAAAGATGGTATTACAAGATCCATGCATTCACAAATACAAAACTAGCCAAGAAAGATCAAGGATAAAGGCATCGTTAGAGGATTCATGCATCCGCAAACATGGAAGTAGCTCAAAAAGCCCAAGATAAGGTGAAAAGGGAAAATTCAAGTCCTTATGTAGACTCAACATATATACTCTTCTTAACATCAATCCAAGGGTCTACTTGAGTATTTAAACGATTGAAAGAAGGGTCCCCAAGGCACAAATGTGAGTTCAAAGTCCAAGTAGTGTGAGTTATAATACTCATCATTGATTCTATACATGCACAAAATAACAAATGGCATTTCTTCTTATTTCTCAACCACCATCATCTTGAGCCACCACATCATGCACATCCTACACATGAAATAATATTTGTTGTGTTTCCTAAGCCATAAAAGCATAGAGAGGACATGGAACACAAACTACAAGATGGAGTAAATATGGAAGCCCTTCTTGCCCCTTACCTAATGTATGACATGTTACACCCCATCATACCAACTAGATAGAGCTAGTGATAGAATACCAACTGGACAAAGCTAATGATAGATTACTCATTACTCATCATGGTTGTAACCTTATATAGCATTCTAGGATATGTTCAACTAGACTTGGTTGCCTTCTTGTATAATGTGGAGTGAGATTGTTGTTGCATATTGATTTCTGATATGGCAATTCTAGCCTCTACTAAATGCTTCTCTAAGACACCTATTCATAAACAACCTAACTCTCACCATTCGCATCCCAAAGAAGGGAACAATATCAATATTCCACTTATCAATTCATGCTTTTACAAGTTAGAATACGCTTGGCTACTAGTTTACATGCACAAAAAAACAAGTAGCATTTCTTGTCTCAATCACCAGCTTTTGCTATTAAATCATGCACATCCTTCACATCAAAAGATTCTTTATTAAGCAATCGACAAAGCCATAAAAGCATGGAGGAGATGGAACAGACAACATGGAGTAAATGTGATAGCACTTCTTGCCTCTTTTGTAAGGTATGATATTACACCCCATCATACCAAGCGGCCAGAACTAGTGATATATTATTCATTACTCATCATGCTTGTTACCTTAAATAACATTAGAGGATATGTTCAACTAAAATTTATTGTGTTTTACATTATGTTGGGGGAAAATTGTTGTTGCATATTGATGTCACATACCAATTTTGGCCTCTCACAGATGCGCTCGCTCTCTCTCTCTCTCTCTCTCTCTCTCTCTCTCTCTCTCTCTCTCTCTCTCTCTCTCTCTCTCTCTCTCTCTGCATGGTGAATATTTACAAAGCAGCTCTAGTTCAAAATCCTATAAGACAGCCATGTTTAAGACATCTATTCATAAGCACCATCACTGTTGGCATCCCGAAGGTAGTATTATTACTATTCCACTCATCAATTCATGCTTATCTACCTTCGGTCCTTGCTCTACAAAGTTGTAAGACCATGAGCAAAACCCTCAGAAGGGTATTACCATCATCAAGACGTCAACTAAAATCGGTCTATGCACTTTGGATATAGAATCTATCCAATTTGTATTAAACATGTAGTTATTTGTAGTTAGTCGATACTAGCTGCATGTGAAAAGGTTTAGCTGTGTTCATGTTCTTAAATGATGGCATTTCTCCTACTAGAGTACTTGATTTGGTGCACATTGGCGGAACAAGCTTATTTGTTGAATATAGTCTGAAAGCTCGGCCTTTCAGCACCAATTCGGGCAGCCTATGACGTCAATTCAACATCCATGGTATTGTCATTAACTGGCCAGGTCTATTTAATGAGTCCCCAAAACTTGGCCTGTGCATTTTGATTTTATCTTTTATAAAAAAAACTTGAAAAGGCCCAGTCCCAAAAAAGCTGAATTTTCAGAAACTCTGTTAATCCCTGTTGGAGTTGTAACAATGTTACAAAGCATACTTCAATTTACGTAACAAATCTTAACCTGACCAGTTAAAATTTAACTGTCAGCTGGCCTAAACTATCCGCTCCAGTTCTCTGGCATAACCTAGAGTTTGATTGATCAATTGTAAGGAAGGTATTTCCTTGCACACTGTATCTTTCGCTTTTTGGAAGTACACACAGCCATTGCGGACCTCCCACTCCAGTTGATCCTGCATCACAAAAATATCAGACATCAAAAATCAACTTCAAGGAAAAATACTAGCTGTTTTCATGGGCTGAGCATATCAGTTTTGTTTTGACAATCTTACTATTCAACCACAACTGGCAAGCAAGGCCAAGTCTGCAAGTGCACATGCCTTGATTTCAAAAGAGCCATAGAAGTTAGGTATTAACTCTGGTAAATAAGCACTCTAGCACCAGAGAGAGGATTTTTCAGATGGTTCTGTTCCCATGACACTGATAATTCTAATTGGGCTAGGTTGCAACTTTGGATTATTAAGCCCTAATCGCGTGATTAGGAAATCTTCATGACATTTCACATAATTTTGAATTGACGAACAGCTTCAAGATTCACAAAGATTGTGAAAATAAATAATGTAGGATAAATTATTTGAGATTCTGACAGCACCTCTATAAAAGGCTGTGAGCGGACATGTGGATGATTCCGTGGCACCTTTCCTGGGGGAGATCACCAGTTTGGGACTAGCCACAAGGAGTGTGTGTTCCTTTTGGCAACGCACACCAGCCAGAATTGTCTAATGGGACTAGCTACAAGAAGTGATCCACTTTTGACAAGGAGCCTTTGTTAGCCAACTACACATTAAGTAGACTACCAAGACCCTGAAGCTGAGTGCCTTGCATTATCCACCAGAGATTCACTGGGACCTATTTATTTTAGGTAAGGAGCACCAATTCAACAGTGGTGTACAAGATGTTGAATGGGAGGATTGTCTCTCACTAACTTGCATGATTTAACTGGTAGATCTTGCATGCTGTTTTAAGTCATGATTGATCAATTGTGATGTGCAGATCATAAGTATTTATCATTAGACTCATTTTTCATACGATATCTGTAGGCCATCACATGGGCTCTACGGCAATGCCCTCATATCCATGACTCAGGATCCCTAGGCATGTAAACCGTCATTAAACATAGTGATTGCCCCTAGTGTCCTAGACACTAACTCACACTAGGGTCAAGGTTTATTATAATGGTTAAGCCATTTAGGGTTACGTCTTACTATAAAAAGACACTTTGTGCATCCCTAGTATATAAGGGTGGCATTATTCATTTTAGTCTCCTTAAGCATGGTATTCTCTTTCAATCATTAATACACTCATTTTGTGATTGAGTATTGTGCATCATTTAATTCTCACATTATCTTTCATTCTTTATCAATTAATCATGCAATTACTCCACACCACACCACATAAGCCAACATCTACTTTGATTTTGCAGAAAATTATACTATTTTCTAAAGACCGGGCATAAGTTGTACACCTATCCACTTAGATTTTAGATGCCTTTTCTAGGTTTGCTGCTATGATAGTTTTCCAATTCTTAGAACCTCACGATAACAATGCATTATTAGTTGCCAGTTTTGTTAGCAGTCACGTTTGTCATGCCTTGTCATGGGAGCCTCAATGACGAGGACCTTAATAGCTCTGACCCGTATGTCACTTGTTTCGACAGAGGAGGTAGCTCATTCTAGAGCACTCAGTTTATTGCCTTTCACTCCATTTTCTTCTCCATTTGGGATTTTGTGTGCATTTCTCGAGCAGTTTCTACATACATCAGTTTGCCTCACCTGTCAAGCATTGTCCACCCCTTTCAAGATTTTTCTCAAAATTGGTAGCATTTTTACCAGCATTAAATCCTACTCCGCCATATTTTGGCCCCAGATTTCAGGTCAGCCAGATTTGGGGGCATTGGGCTATTTATAGCCTTCCCCACTCAGTTGGCAAATTAATCATTCATTTCATCTTCCTCCTTATTGGTAGGTGCACACTCCGACTCCGTCATCTTCATCTGTTTCCGGTGCTACTGTGATCATCAGCCTGATTTGGTGCCCTCACTAATGCTATGGGCTGCATGCAAGCACTAATCTGTCCTGTATTCAGAACTCTTTCCTTGTTCAAAGCAGATTTCTTTCTTCTTTTCTTGCAATCTCTCTCTGTTACTTTGTCTCTGTGTTTGTGTTCCTTCTTCTGTTGCGCTCGTTCACATTGTATCAAAGCCTAAGAGAGAGACAAAGCTGATTTCTCACGGAGGGGAACACCCTAGACTGCCAAGCGGCCTTGCCACATCAGCAACGTTTTGCTGAAAAACAACCCTTTCTTCTTGGGACCCTCTACATTGACTTCCTTGTGATCCCATAGCCATTTCCTCTTGGTTTGGGGTTGTCTACAGCCAAAACACAAATTTCTTGTGGGTGTTATGCAAGATTTTGAAGATGTCTTACAACCAATTTTGTGGCTTTGATGATACAGATGAGGAGCCTTCTCAACACTCCTCTGAACGGTGGCCAAATTATCACATGGAATTTGGATCATGACGCACGAAGGTCACCTAGCCCGTTTGTTCGGGAACCCACACCTCCCCGTTCTCTCCATGTCTCACAAAAGACCCGTGCTGCTAGCCTACATACGCCAACATTGCACCCTCTATGCAAGGGCCTATACTCCCTTCTTTACCCAAAGAGGACCAGCTTGATGGTTCAAACTACTCGCTTTGGTCATGTAAGATGGAGTGTATCCTTGATACCTTCGATCTTTGGGAGTTTGTTACCCACCCTTTTCCCTGTCCGATGGAGGATCCCACTGTCGGATCATCAATGGATCGTGTGACCTTATGGGATCAGCTCAACTCTAGAACCTTTTCTCTTTAAGGGCTTACAAGATTCTATCCTAGTGCATGTGTGCGGGTTGCAGAAAGAAATGGAAGTGTGAACAAAGCTTGCTTCTTTGTACCATCACAAGACCTTTGCCCACCGGATTACTCTCAAGAAGAAATTATGGATGCTCGTTGTTGATTATTCTTCTTCCATGAAGGATCATATTAACAGGTTGGAGGATATGAGGGATGAGCTTGTGTCCCTTGGCACAATGATCTCTTCAAAGGATATGGCTATGATTCTTTTGACTCAATTGCAACCTTCTTACATTGAGGACATGTGAGAAGCTTCTATGGGAGCAGCTTGCCCCGCTTGATTTGGAGCATGACGAGCACCCCAAAGAGGTTGCCAGTGGATCCAACTCCACCAAAGCTTTTGTTGCTGCAAGTTCGAGAGAGGGGAAGAAAAAGAAAGAGAAGTCAAATGCTAAATGAGAGGAGCATTCTTAAATGCCTATATTGTGGGAAGGGGACTCATCCAAATGAGAAATGTTGAAAGAAGTACCCTCACCTTCGTCCGAAAGCAAGGGATGAAGCTAAGCATTCGAGCCTTCTACCTTTATCCATGAGTCTGTGTTCCTTCATATTGTTGAGTTGGAGGAGCCTTCTTCAATGGTTGCCTTGTATATTGAGAGGCGTTGGCAAGTTGATAGTGGAGCTTCTAGTCACACGACTCCACGAGGTGATTTGTTGCCGAATATATATCCTTCAGAGGATTCAATCATTGTTAGTAACACTATATCGATGCCTATTTGTGGTGTTGGCACTACACCTTTGTTTCCCGACCGCGCTTCACACTCCCTTTCACAGGCCCTTTATGTTCCGGACTTGGGCTTTCCACTCCTCTCAATTTATGGCCTTACTAGACTTGGTACCCAAGTTATCTTCACCAAACAAGCCATTTGTATTGAGGATTCTTCTACAAGGGCTACTGTGGCCACAAGTTGGCATTAGAGCGGGCTTCACGAGCTCCATTCCCCTTCTCTTATGCATGGTCCTTCAAGGCAGTTGTCTATTGCTACACTCGTTCCCGCTTGTGCACCATCTATTTCACATGTTGCTTCCCATCCCTCCCCCCCCCCTCCTCCAATGGTTTCCTTGTACTCCCCATCCCTTTTAGAGGGGGATGATCCTAATGATGTGGGTGTGGATTCTCTAGCTCTTAGTGTTTCAGAGGGGGTTTCCCAAGATCATGAGAAGCTTCTTCATTTGCAGTCTACATCAACATTGGCATTCCTCTTACCACCATAGGATCCATTTCTGCCTTGATCTTCCGTCACATCCAGGATCTAAAAGGGGATGTTCGCAATCATGTTTGTCATGCCTTGTCATCTCCTTCCTATGGGCCTCAGTCCGAGTCAAACAACGACTTTAGGAGCTCTGACCTGTCTATCACTTGTTTAGACGGAGGAGGTAGCTCATTCTAGAGCACTCAATTTATTGCCTTTCAGTGCATTTTCTCCTCCAGTCGGGATTTTGTGTGTATTTCCTGGGCAATTTCTGCATACATCAATCTGCCTCACTTATCGAGCATTGTCTATCCTTTCCGGAATTTTTTTGAGCATTTCTAGCTTTTTTACTAGCATAAAATGCTGGTCAACCATATTTTGGCCCCAAATTTCAGATTGGCCAGATTTGGGTATATTTGGCTATTATAGCCTTCCCCACTCAATTGGCAAATTATTTATTTATTTCATCTTCCTCTTCCTTGGCACGTGCACACTCCGACTCCGTCATCTTCATCCATCTCTAGTGTGCCGTCATCATCAACCTGATCTGGTGCCCTCACTCACATTGTGGGCTGTGTGCGGAAACATGATCCGTCTGCCTTCTATATTCAAAATTCTTTCCTTGTTCGATGCAGATTTCTTTCTTCTTTTCTTGCAGTCTCTCTCTATTCCTTGTCTCTATGTTTCTGTTCCTTCTTCCATTGCACACTCTCACAAGTTTAACCACTCTCAAACTTTGGAAATTTAGTTTTTGGTCTATTTCTCTCTTTTTCTTCATCCATTCATTGTTTTGGGAGTTCTGGGAAGCCATAGCCGACCAGCATCTTGCAAATTCTCAGCCACCTCTAGAGCTGTGTTCTCTCTTCCAGCCAGTGCCTCTTGAAAGCGAGAG
This sequence comes from Lygodium microphyllum, assembly GCF_053477565.2. Taxonomy (NCBI): domain Eukaryota; kingdom Viridiplantae; phylum Streptophyta; class Polypodiopsida; order Schizaeales; family Lygodiaceae; genus Lygodium; species Lygodium microphyllum. Next base: position 111,580,123 of record NC_141141.1, read on the forward strand.
TTTTCTTCCATCTTGGCAGTTCAACCATGAAGTTGTCCACAACTGAGAGCATCTCTATTGTGAAGAAAGAGAGCTACACTGATAAACAATCAAATTTGATCCGATCAAATGGAAGCCCTCAGCTTCCTTTACCACGCATCCATTTCTCAATCATTTCCCTCAACTATGAGGCAGCCAGCTGTAGTTTGAAGATGGGCTGAGATCGTTGGGACAGCCACCGGTGTGTTTTCCTCTCAAGGGATGCCATTGATCTTAGCCTTTGGAAGACTCCAACTAACAAGCCGCCTGTGGAAACATAGCCAATGCGCCAACAAATATCAAGAAGGTCTCAATCCAACTCTAGATTAACCAAAAACTCATTGAGCAACTTCAACCTACTAAGCCCTAAAAATTACAGCAACAATTTATGTTACACTTATCACGTTCCTCCATAGTTGTAGTGTGACCACTCCCTTATCCACAGGCACTTTTTACCTTCCAATTGGAGACGAGTTTTTCCCCATGTGAACACCCATCAATGGGTGTGGTACTTAGTACCTTAGGGATTGTACTTTCATGATTATTCTCACATAGTCGATGTGACATTCCAGCATTCTTCTCGCTTGTTGTTTACTTGTTCATTGTGACTCTATGTGTGTGTGCACATGCATGCATGCACGTGTTGTTGAATCCTAACCTAACAATGGTATCAAAGCCATACATCTTCCCAGTTGCCGTCACTCAGCTCGTAAGCTATCATCACCATTGCTGCCATTGAGCCGTTCTCAACCACTCTCCTACCTAACGGTTACTGCTCTAGCCTGTCTGGCAGCACACTTCACACCAATCACTCCCGTCAAATCTGTTGTCTAATGCCCGAGGCATCTGCACATTTGTCCTGACCTGTGGCCAACCTTGCACCTGCAGCCGACAGTTTGCTGCGACAGCCTGCATCAGCTTGTTGAGAGTCATCTCCTGCCACATCAGCAGTGCCACGTGGCAGTTTTTCCACGTGGCAGCAATCGGACTGTCTGACTGACCTGGTTATTTCAGGTATTTTTCAGGCATTCTTTTCAGCCTTCTTAAGGCTGAGTTTCCAGCAGACTTCCACACTTGTATTTGACAGATTTCAGCCTGCTAGTGACAGAGACAGCACTCGGGACTGACAGAGATCGAGGTCCTCAAGGCAGAGACATACGCAAGTATTCTCTCTGCACCCGTGTATAATTCTACATCCTTGTACAGCATTCTTCACTGCAGATTTTCTGTGTTTCACTCTCTCTCTCTCTCTCTCTCTCTCTCTCTCTTTGTCACGGTCATTCGCTTCCGCATTGCTTCACTCTGACATGGTATCAGAGCATTGACGGACTGACCTAGGGTGGACCTATCTGAAGAGGAGTTTTCAGCACGACACAAGGCTGTGTTTTCAGCGTTCAAGTGCGAGCAGGTGGGCTGTGCATCAGAACAAGGCTGAGTCAAGTGTGAGTGTGCGAGAAAAGAGAAGATTTGCTGAAGTTGCTGCTGTTTTTTTGCTGTTAGAGAAGGAAGAAGCCTATGTTTTTAGACTTCAAGTGCAGATTTTACCTTTTCATCGCCTCCGACGGCTAAAGAAGGTTTGAGACGTGGAGACAAGAGCCCTAGAAGGATGTGTTTTCACATCCAGAGGGGGTTTCTTTTGCGTTTGTGCAGGCATTACAAGTGAAGATGTCTACAGAGACTGAAGTGGAGTTCCACACGATCATGGACCGAAAGGTGCCCATCTTACCGGCTCTTCCATCAAGTCAAAAGCTCGATGGCGACAATTATTGCATCTAGCATGTGATGATGTTGGCCATATTGGAGTTCTACGATTTGGCAGAGCTTGTGATGGAGGAGATCAACCGGCCCTCGGTGAGAGATGAGTCCAAACTCTCTTCAAGTGCTTGTGCGGAGTTGACCAAGGCCCAATCTCATTGGGATAAGCTAAATGCCAAGATTCGTTCTTTTCTTTTTCTGTCTTGTACAACAGCCGTGATAGTCCATATAGAGCACTTGACGGTGGCTCAGGAGATATGGCTGGAGCTTGACCAAATGCACAACCTGATGATCCTTACGAAGAGGGTTTCTTTCGAGGTGCAGATGTGGACCCTATCCATGAATAAGTCTTCTTCGCTTCGGAAACACATCAACAAGCTTCAACAGCTTTAGATGCAGGTTCAAAATGCAAGAAAGCCCATTTCCTCCGAAGACATAGCGATCACTTTATTGTTCCTATTGCCGCCACGATTCAGTACTTTTTATTCCGCTCTTATTGCTTCAGGGCGGAAGTAGACTCTCCATTGGGAAGAGTTAGTTCCTATAGTCTTGGACCAAGAGGAACAGTTGAAGGGACAAAATGCGTCCAAATTAGAGGCATTGATTGGTCAAGCCTCTCAGAAAAAGGATAAGGACCAAAAGAAGGAGGACAACAAATCCAAGACGGATAAAGAGAAAGAATCAAAAATGCCATATTTGTGGTAAGACCGGTCATTGGAAGAAGAATTGCCCCTACAAGGACAAGAAGGACACCAAGAAGAAGGACACGAAGGATTCTGGAGTGGTGGCTGCACCCTCGTCAGCTACTTTTCTTCACTTAGCGGTCATTGAGGACTCTACACCGAAGACTTTTGATGCTACAATGACAGCTCCCCAAGCTCGAGAGTGAATCGTGGACAGTGGTGCCTCACGACACATGACTCCTTCGACAGTTGGTGTTGCCCATTTGCGACCCTTGCGTGGGCAAATTCTCATACGAGACAGCTCTTTTGTGTCTATTCTTGCACGGGTTGAGATGCACCTAATTCCAAATAGAAATTGTGGTACCCACACTTCCAAGGTGTTGCAAGTGCTAGGTTTAGGGTATCATTTGCTTTTAGTACATAAGATTTGATCTCTTGGTCTCTTGTTGGAGTTTGACAGTGATGTTGTTAGTGTTCTTGATCGTGGATCAAGGAAGGTTCTCTCTTCAGGGTATGAGGAGAATGGCATCTACAAATTGAAGTCTTCTTCCGCTCTTACCTCTCTTCTTCTTACCTCTCTAGCACAGTCCGAGCTATGGGATGCTCGGTTTGGCCACCTAAACTATGAGTATCTTCGGAAGGCGTCGCGAGGATCGCTTGTTCGAGGTTTGCTAGACAGTGGTGAGCCAACAGCCATGTGTCTCCTACATTCGTGGGAAGCAATATAGAGATGTGATTCCCAACAAAGCTTCGAGGCAGTCTACTTCACCTATGGAGCTTATATCTACGGATCTTTGTGGCCTGATAAGGAATGAGTCGTTGAAGGGGAGCTTGTACTTCATGTTGATCATAGATGACTATAGCAAGATGACATGGGCCTACTTCTTGACACTAAAGTCAGAGGCCTTCTCCCACTTCAAGGATTGGCTTCTCTTCGAGGAGAACCGATCGGGCCCAAGATTGAAGACATTGCGATCAGACAAGGATGGTGAATTTGTTTCTAATTAGTTTGCTCAGTTTTGTACAGATAAAGGCATTCACCAGGAGTTTGCTAATACCAACACTCCTCAAGAGAATGGAATTTTGGAGCGGAAGAACCGAAGAGTGATCGAGATGACACGCACCATGATGAAGCACCGACAAACACCTTAGTTTCTATGGGCCAAGGCAGTGGCTACGACAGTCCACATCCTGAATCAATCCCCCACTTTGGCCGTTCACAAGATGACACCTTTTGAGACTTGCTTTGGGACTAAGCCCGATATCTCTTATTTCAAGATCTTTGGGTGTGACGCCTATGTGCACATCCCGAAGACACAACCTGACGAATTTGAGGCGGCTTCTTGATGATAGGTCTTTGTTGGCTACAGCTCCCAATCCCAAGGTTATCGCTTGTATAATCCCGTAATACGAAATGTCTACATGAGCCGAGATGTGCAGTTTGTGGAAGTTCCAACCACAGAGGGGGGTGCGAAGCACCCCGTACTTGGAGATCCAAGGGAAAGTTGGCCTCCCAAGACAGTTCCTTTGGAACCAAAGCCTCTTGATGGAGATTCTTCTTCAGATTTTGAATATTCTCTTCCACCAACTACCCCAATGGAGAATCCACCGGTAGATGTACCCAAGTTTTCAATAGATGGGAAGTGCCAAGGAGAGATCCGGCCTTCTCCTCATTGGTCTTGTGATACTCTCTATGCTTCAAGGATCGAGGGGGTCCTTGAGGAGTGGCAACCGTAGGATGGACCTCAGAGGTCACGGAGGCACCAAGCACATTCTACGGAGCTTGTTTGCTCTAACTATTGTTTGATGTCACATGTTATGCATGATAGAGAGCCTACATCAGTGAATGAGGCTTTACAGTCTGATCCTTGGCAAAAGGCGATGGAAACCGAGTTGGAGGCTATTGAGCGGAATGGAACTTGGTTTCTTGTGCCTCGTCCCTCTCATAAAAAGGTGATTGGTGTCAAATGAATCTTCAAGACCAAGTACCATAGTGATGGCTCGTTGGACAAGCACAAGGCTCACCTTGTTGCTAAAGGTTTTGCACAGTGTCCAAGTGTTGACTTCCATGATACTTTTGCCCCTACAGCTTGCATGGCAACTATTCGTGTTGTTCTTGCCTTGGCTGGTCATAACAGATGGCCTGTTTTTCAATTGGATGTGAACTCGATCTTCTTCAATGGTGATTTGAAGCAGGAGATCTATGTAGAGCAACCTCCTGGTTTTGGTTCCTCAGATGGAAAGATTTACATATTAAAAGAAGGCCTTGTATAGCCTGAAGCAAGCTCCGCGTACTTGGAACGAGAAGATTGATTCATTTCTCCAAGCCAAGTTGGGATATTGGCGCTCTAGGGCCAATCCGCCACTTTATGTGCACACTTCCGAGGGTGGTCGTGTGTTGTTTGTTTTGTATGTTGATGACTTGATACCCAGAAGGTCGAGGAGACGAAGGCAGCCCTACACCAGAAGTTCGAGATGACAAATTTAGGAGACTTCCATTTCTTTTTGGGCGATGAGATTTATCAGTCTCAGAGGGGGATTTCCATCTCTCAGCAGAGATATGTACATGAGCTCTTGGTGACTTTTGAGATGAAGGATTGTTGGCCCATTTCTACTCCTATGGATCCAAACTGGAAGGCCACTTCACACGCAGATTCTCCTTTGGCAAATGCTACTCGCTACCATCAACTGATTGGATCATTGATTTGGCTCCTCAACACGGTTTGATCTATGTTTTGTTATAGGTCTCTTGGCTAGGTTTATGAGTGCACCTCAACAGGTGCATTGGCAAGCTGCTCAGAGAATACTTCGGTTTCTGAGGGGGGCCTTCAATCTTGGGCTTTTCTATCCAACAGATACAGGTGCTTTTGATCTTGTTCTTGCAAGTTAAAGTGATTCAGATTGGGCTGGCGATGTGGATAAAAGGCAATCTACTACAAGTTATTGTTTTACCCTGGGTGTTGGTACTATCTCTTGGAGTAGCAAGAGGCAGCCCACGGTAGCCCTATCTTCGACTGAGGCAGAGTATGGAGTTGCGTCTTCTACCACATGTGAGACTGTGTGGCTTCGACGGTTGTTGGAGGAGCTTGGCTTCCCCCAAACTCGTCCCACTATCTTGCGGTGCGACAATGAGAGTTGCATTGCCTTGGCACGGAATCTCATATTCCATGCTCAGATGAAGCACATAGAGATCCAGTATCACTTCATCAAGAAGAAGCTTCTGGATGCGACCATTGTTGTGGAGTATTGTAAGATTGAAGACAATCTTGCAGAACTGTTTACGAAGGCACTTCCCCAGGCTTTACTTCATCGACATTCCAAATCCCTCAGTCTGCTACCTTGCCCAAGATTTGAGAGGGGGTGTTGAGAGTCATCTCCTACAATGTCAACAGTGCCACGTGGCAGCAATCGGACTATCCGGCTCCAGTCGGCTACATTGCAGACAACCTCGTTATTTCGGGTATTTTTGAGGCATTCTTTTCAGCCTTTTAGGCTGAGTTTCCACCAAACTTCCACACTTGTATTTGACAGATTTCAGCCTCCTAGTGACGGAGACAACACTCAGGGCTGACAGAAATTAAGGTCCTCAAGGCAAAGACATACGCAGATATTCTCTCTGCACCCATGTATAATTCTGCATCCTTATACAACATTCATCACTGCAAACTTTCTGCGTTTCATTGTCTCTTCCTCTCTCTCTCTCTCTCTGTGTTCACTCTTTGTCACGGTCATTCGCTTTCGCATTGCTTCACTCTAACACAACTGCACCAGGCCAAATTGACGATAGCCTACATCATTTGCACTAGGTCAAAAAGAGAAAGAGGAAAACGTGAATGCTTCCCGCTTCGGCTCCTCGTCGCGGCGGACTGCCTGGTCTAACTAGCCGTGCTTGCCTGGCCGGTCTCCACCTGGCCGAACCCGCCTACCCCATCTCTGCTTGCCGCTTGGCCTGACTGGCCACCCACTTGGCCCATTTCCGCTTGCCATCTAGCCTGACTAGCCGCCCGCACCCATCCCGTTTCTACGCCAACAGTGCCGCCCGACTACCTGCCCGCCAGCGCCTGCCTGCCCGACTACCTACCCACTAGCACCTGCCTGCCTGCACTTGACTTGTTTGAGACCGCCCAACTATACACGCGCTTGTCCCATTACGCTCCACCCTCTGCGTCAACAAGCATTGACCTGCTATGGCAAATTCCCCCTCTGCCTCACGCACAAAAGACCTCCCCAGTCGACCTGCTCTAGTGCCTCCATCCTATGCTGCACATTCATACCACTAGCATTCGTTGCTCCCTCCGTCTACAACAACATTCCCCCTGTAACCAGCCTATCTTCCTCGGATAGGGTGGTAAATCCCTGATTACAACTTAATTACAGCAGCAAACAATAAATGCAAATCTGAAAATACAAATTTACCTACTGATCTTGGACAATGCACACCCAATTGGCCCCAAAATTGGCGCCCCTATCAGTATTTCTTTAGCTTTATTGAAGAAAAAGTTAACTTAAAATGGAATTTTCCCAATCCCTTTCGGTATTTCAACTCCCCTTGCTGTCCAACGTGACCAGCAAGTCTTCAATCTATTTTGCCCCTTAATTCGGGCACTCAATTGGCCTTCACCCACTTCATAAACGATGGCATGCCCCAAATTCAATGGCTGGCTAGTCCTCCACCTGAATTCAGCTGAGATTCACCTTCTTCCTTGTTGAATCCAAGTCATTAGGATTTATGCAAGAGAAATTTGCTATTTCTCGACCTCCAAGGGTCCAAATGTTGAGATCTTCTGAGCAAGGCTGTGAAATGGTTGGGAGATGAGAGGGAAAGCTGTAGAGAGAGAAAATTCAGAGTTTTGTTGCAAAGAATGACTGAAAATCAGTCAAGTGCAGCTTCTGCTCTGCCACAACAGCATGTAGATGCATAGAACTGAAGAAAATCGATCATTTACTGTTGTTGCCCTGCCTCAACAGCCTATAGATGCCGTCTCCTGTTGTTGATTGGTCTTCTTTTTCCCCTGGTTGCCTCAGAAGGTCCTCCAATGGCTACAAATCAGACCAACAGCCTCCCCTCCCTCTCTCTTGCAAGTTGAATTTATAGAAATGCCTCTCTCCAGCCTCTATAGACGTTTTTCAGTCTTGCATGGGCATTTTTGACAAGTGGCAGCCTTCCCAAATGGTTTTTCCAGCATTTTCCATAGTTAGATATTAATTTTCAGTCTTAAAATACTGAAAATTAATCTAATAATTATTTCGGTGCCCTGAAAATAATATAACTAGCCAGTAATTAAATTGGCTAGGTAACTTTCATTCCTGAGTGTCTTTGCGCTAGGGCTGGAGACAAGGTCTCACATCTGAGCATTATTTTTCAAGCCCCTCCACAGTGTTCACCAATGGATGTGATCGAATGGCCCCTCACACAGGCTGCCCGCTTCTACCAATGTACAGAGTCACGCCTCTCAGCCTGGCTGATAGACGCCCTAGTGGTACGGCCCGGAGCATCTATCATCCCCATGGTCCGTCCAAGAGCCACCATGGGGGAATGGAGTTCACCCTCCAAGCCTGCGGCTAAGCGCATTCACATGTCCCATAGCTCTTCCTCTTCATCAGCAACTTCCACACCGAACAGATGCTTGTTCAGCCAATCACAAGTTTCCCCATGAGTCTACACCTAGGATCTTGGAATGTGAACGACCTCCAATACAGTGGGACACGTGGTTCTAGGAAATTAATTGTTTGGCAGGAGCTGCAGCCTGCTCTTGCCGGACGGATCGACATCTTACTTCTTCAAGAGCACAAGCTCACCCTCTCCCAAGCCCATCGGGTAGGGAAGGTACTTCCAAGCAGCTCACACACCTACTAAAAGTACTCCATTAATGGCCACGGCAGGCGTGGAGACATATACACCTCTATTGGCCCGAGCCTCACCGCCAGTGTACGAGACCACGAGACGATTGTGTCAGGGAGGGTCCTATGGATTAGCCTAGATATAGGGAACTCGTGCCTTGGAGTCCTCAATGTTTATGCTCCTACTGAGGTTAGGGCACGCAGCAAGTTCTGGGTAGAGATCGCAACAGGACTTCCGGAGGTGGACTCTTGGATTGTTGAAGACTTCAACAACCTGGAGGCCTTAGAGGACTAGCAAGGCAGAGGCAAAGATTACCAGGGTATGGCAGGGGAGGAGCAGGAGGCATGGGAGGTCTTCCTCCTTGCATTAGGAGCACGTGATGCTTTGCAGAATCCAGCTTTCCATAGGAGGGAGAGGTCTTTGGACTTCTCTTGGGGATATAAGCGGTTGGGCGGAGACTTCTGGAGCAACTGGACAGGTTCTATGTGGGAGAGTGGGGGTGCTCTTGTGGAGGCCAAGTAGGACAGTTGGCTAGTACCACTTTGTCTGATCATTGCCCAGTTCTCCTCACTCTTGATGCTCCCGCTTCAGCCCATGGCACGAAATCCTGTCAGATCCTAGACTCGATCTACAAGAGGGAGGAGGTGAGGAGTCTAATTGAGCAACTCTCAACTAGGGAGTGGACGAAGGGGGACCAGATCGCAGAGAGGGGGTTGCAAAGCCCTTACCAAAGCCGAGCAGGATCTGCCAGGAGATAGCCCTACAGGCCAAGCAACAAAGTTGGGAGGAGGAGAGAGCACTCCGGCAAGACCTAGCAGCCACACAAATACTACTCTAGGAGGCACCAAGGGATCCCCTCTCCACACGCAGCAGGAGGTGCGCGCACGAGCAGCCCTCGCCGGCCTTGAGGACAAGCACTCTAAGTTCTCCTTCCATACCTCGGTAACTTTTTGGGCGCGGAAGGGGATACGATGTGCAAGGAAATTTTTCAGATGCATCAGTCTCGCACCTCAAGAGACCAAATTCGCAACCTCCGTGATCAGTACAGGAGGATTCACTACATAGATGAGGTGTTGGAGATTGCCACTGACTTCTACATACAGCTTTTTCAGCAAGAGGCAATCTCAACCAGAGTACAACGATGCAGACAGCAATTCTGGGATTGCATTCCACCCCTGGTCACTGAGGAGATGGAACGCTCCTTCCTAGACCCCTTCACAGAGAAGGAGCTAGCTGAGGCCTTCAATGCATAGGATGGGCCAAAAATGCGCGGGAGATTATCCTCTTTCTAAAGCCTTCTTCACTACCTATTGGGAGATGGTGAAGGACCCCCTTCTACTGAACTTTCAGGAGATTTTCGGCTCAGGACGGATGCCAGGGAGTTTATCGACAGGTCTTGTTAGTCTCCTCCCCAAAGGGGAAGATCGGTTGGAGCTATCCCAGTGGAAACCAATCCCCTTGTTATCAGTGGCCTGTAAGGCCCTAGCTAAGATGATCGAGAGTCGACTCCACCCCGTGCTTCCAAACATCATTCATGACACCCGGACAGGTTTAGTCCAGGATAGGAGCATCCTAGACAATGTCTTCACTTTTTTCGAGACGGCCGAGTGGGCTCAGCACAATGGTCAAGGATTGGCAGTACTCCTGGACTTCGAGAAGGCCTATGACAGGGTTGACTGGGACTTCTTAGAGGGCACCATGGCAAGGCTGGGTTTTTCCCAAGCATGGATCCATAGGGTTTCGGCACTTTACAGATCGGCCAATAGCAGGGTTCTCATTGGTGGCAAGAGGGGGGAGGAGTTTTGGCTAGAGAGATCTGTTCGGCAAGGCTGCCCTCTTGCCCCATATCTGTTCCTACTCTTTGCAGAGGTGATGTCCTATTTCCTCTGCTCACAAGTGAGCAGGCTACGTGGCCTGCGACTTCTGGTGAGGGAGGAGATTGAGCTGCTGGACTTAGTGTATGCAGATGATACTGCTCTTTATGTAGAGGATGATGAGTTGATGTTGGAGAGAGTGAGACTAGCTCTGGAGGTATTTTACATTGCAGCTAGAGCAAAAATCAACTGGTGAAAGTCGGTTTTCTTACAGATCTGGACTCCAACACGGAGTAGGGTGTCCACCTGAGGTTCAAATGGGTGAGCACGGGACGGACCGTCTGATATCTAGGGTTCCAAGTGGGGCTCCATATCACTCCTGCCCAGCAATTTCTTCCAGTTCTCAACTCTATTAGGCGGAAGTTGACCTACTAGAGCCTTTCTTTAGCGGGCCGAGCCCTGGTGATCAACCAAGTTCTCCTAGCGATGGCTTGGTACATCGCCTCTTGTTGGTGTTTCTCCTTGTCTTGCATGGTTCACCTTTGCCGCCTAGTGCAGAATTTTCTCTGGCCTGTCTAAGATAGTTCCAAGGACTCTGGGCCAAGGTGGCATGTGCAATCATCATCTGGCGTCGGTCTGAGGGAGGGCTTGGGATTATTGACCCAAAGTTCCAAAGCTTGGCCCTTTTGGGCAAGCTAGTGGTCCGTAGTGTCACACCAGGTGAGTAGACCTAGAAGGTCCTTTTGCAAGAGGGTCTCCAAGAGTGCAGACCGAGGCTTGGTGGGGGTTGGAGGCCATCCTTGAGATGGATCTTCAGAACTGCCCAGATTACGCCACCCAGATCTTCCTTCCTTTACAGTTTACTTCAAGTGTGGCAGGGCCTTCGCAAGGCCCTAGTTCAGAGGCCCCCAAGATGCCAAGAGAAGATAGACCACCAATCAGTGGTCTAGAACCCCCAAAATAAGAGATCGAAATGGGATACAGATAGGTGAGCGATCCCACATCCAGTGGGCTGGCCAAGAGACTGGCCCTCCTCGTACTATCAAGACGTGGAGGGAGGTGTACAAGATGGCGGATCAAGAGGTGTTGCAACGGTCATCAGGATGTCAGCGAGGAGCTAAGCTAAGGAGGAGGGAGATTGACTCAGCAATCCCTCAAAGAGTGGCTAGATCCCCCAATCTGAGAGCTAGTGGAGTCTAGGAAGGTGTGCGCTGCTAGATTCTCACCAACAGGTATCCCCTTACAGGTGGTAAGTAGAGTGGGTGGTGCCCCCTACAAGACTTTCTTTACCGTGCAGGATGGGAGGCATCTGGCTCTTGACAGAAGACAGCAAGATGAGGAGATTGTTGTCCTTTCCTGGAGGAGGATTCATGTGGTCGGACTCCAGGGGAAGACCTCGCGATTGGACCCTTATGTGCCTTGGGAGGAGTTTCAAGAGTGGCGCCTTTGGATATGGGAGAGCAGACCACTTGATGAGTTGGAGTGGGATCTTGGAGAGTGGCTATGGCCGGCCACTGCGGTCACTAAGAAGCCTCTGAGGTTCTTGGCACTCCTGGTCACTCACTGTGTTGGTACCCTAGTAGTGTTGTACATTTCATCTCCTGCTTCTCTTTACGGATTCCATTGCTTGTTCATTCTGACTTCTTGCATTCATCTCTCACTATTTATTCAGGCAGTATTTATGATTTGTATTTATAATTGTATTTTTATGCTTCCCTTACATCTGTGCATTCTCACACACACTAGTGTCCAATACCACCACTTCCTTGACAAGTCCACATGCAACCATGCTCTTTCGATCAAATTGCCAAGGACCTGCACTTGGGTCTAACCATGCTCCTTCAAGCTAATCGTCAATGGCCTCAATTAAGTCAACAAGCTTTACTACCAATCAAGTTTGTGTGACGAAAGGTTGTAGAGACCTCGCCAAGAGCACAGATGGATGAACCAAGTCTACCACCCATCAATCGAGAGTGTTGGCACTGAGGAAAGTCCATCACCGATTGAGGTAGTGGTTGATGCCTAGCAACATGGATCCATGCCAACGTATTGATCCCAATCAAATGGGGTACCACATAGTAATAGGCATGACAAAATTACATGACTTGGCATAAAATGATTACTTCATCTCAGCTGCCCAAACAAGGCACCACCCATACTACTTGTCAAGTAGACTTTGCCCAATGTAGCATCATGTTGGCCTCAGAGCAAGCCTGGGAATCATCACCTTCTAGTGTACCCTTTGAGTCACCACCCAAAGCTCTACCCATCACCAAGTGCCTCTTGGGCAAGACTAGGCCTCATCACCTTCACACAGACGCCCCTTTCCACACTGCATGTCATTACCAACATGGCAACTTGCTAGAACTTTCATGACAATTGAGTTGGCCAAAACATCCAACAGCTCTTCTTCCAATCCTATTTTGTGCAAAATCTTGCAGAAAAGAAAAGGGAAAACTCTTTCTTTCTAGTGTGCATGATTTCCTCCACCATGCCTTGTGACAATAGCCATGGAGCATGGGCTTCTCAAGCTACCTTCACACATACCACAAGTGGAAAACTGAAACGAATTTCACACGGCCTTTTAAACTACAACTAGCACAATCTGCACGAGTATTGATGATCAAAAAATTCACCATACTCACCACTTTCTTGTATGCACTCCCCATGCATGCTTGCTTCTCTTGCTAGTAGTGTTCCATACCACCCTATTTGGAAGTCAAATAAGCCCGTCAAGCATGGGCCAGCATGGTCCCATGACCTTCCAATCGTCCATGCAAACATGATTTGGCACAAGCCATAAGGCATAGAGAGAAACATAATGAGATGCACATCAGACTCATATCTTAGCATAGAGCCCAATGGGCTCACTGCCAAGCCTGGGACCAGAAGCATATCAAGCCAAGCTCCCATCACAAGGGCTGGTGTCCCAAACCATCAGCCTAGATGATCCCAATGTGTGGGTGGAGCTAACTATTGTGGAGTCCAAGGGTCCATCATGCATCAGATGTCACACAAACAAGCCCTGGGTCCTAGTTACAGGACCCATTGACTACCCTAGCAGGCTAGGGCGTGTTCACATGTAACACCCATATAACTTATTTTGAACAATCAAAAAGTCCCCAAATTCAAGGACAATATGGCACTTCCAAATATTTTGTGAGCTGACAAATTCTCTCTCTTGACTTGATTTGCACAATCTGTACAGCTATGTATGAATGCTTCAGCAACTTGAGAAGTACAATGCACATGCCAATGCAAAGAGTACTTCATAAATGAAAGAATGGATAAAAATCACTTATATAAGAGACTAATGTCCAACAAGCCTGGTAAAAATAACCATGGAGTGTTTGCATCAAATTAATTTTACAGAACCTGAATTTGAGAGTCAGAGGCACACTGCACACACAAAGACATGAGCTAAAGAGGTGAGAATAACTATCGATTTCAACCTGCCTGCAACACTTAAAGAGGAAGGCGAGTGGAAAAGCAGAAAAAGAAAGTTTCCAGACAGGAATAAAAACTTTAGGACAGTAAAGAACCAAGAATCTGTACACAGATATTGAATTACAAAAGACAAACCTCTGCAACATAGGCCAGGAGTTCTTGATCAGAGGAGAACATCAACATCTTCTTTGCATCAGCAAGAGAGAGAAAGTCGTATGCCTTTTCACTGCACCCAGCTATCTCATCCCTATCGAGAATAAAAGTAAAATTAGGTATACATTGCATACATGCAGACCGGAAATGGCAGAAATAGCTTCTGTAAAAGTGAAGTACATACCGCACAGTTTTTGCTAGAAGATCCATGAAATAGGCGTATGTCTCATGAGGGACAGCCTGCCGGGCACTTAACACTCTATTATATGCACCTTCCATAAAAGACTGCTCCAATTCAACAGCATATTTTATGCAAGGATTATCTAACGCTTCAGAAGAAAGAAGCTCCAGCTCTGTGTGAAACTCTGCAATCCTGTTTTGAACTAGTAATCTTAACAGATTGAGCCCAAGAATAGGGTATTCTTCTGATGATGCTGGAATCAAATGTCTGCTTAGCACAGCCAGGAGAGGCAAATAGTCAGCAGAGATGATTAAAATATCAAACATAAAAGCACCAGTTACACATAAGAAGAAAAGAGCTTCAAAAAACTGCAGCTTTGACAAGGCAATATGCTAAGGTAAAAGTCGTAACCAAGTTTAAGCTACTAGAAGTGACATTGGATGGATAGTGAAACATAAGTATGATGCATCAGGTAAGCCTCAAGGTTGACTTGGATGGTGTTTTAATCCAAAATTACCTAAAAACATTTACTCAGTGACTTACAGACTCTGCCCATGAAAAGTCTAGATATAATCCATGCCTTTTCTGGTGAATGGAAATTTCAGAAAGTGAAACTCCACAGACTAAACAAACAAGGAGAACAATTTCTGTGCTAAGTTCACTTTAAAACAACTATATATGCTAAGAACATGGCGGAACATCACAGGCAGTATATAGCTGTGCAGAGCTACACTCATGCTGGATACTCCTTACATCAAAGCAAATCCTTCTAAGTTCTGAAGGTCCAACAGAAATATAAAACAACTTGCCATCTAAATAGTATGAAACTACATTCTGTTGTCCTGTTTGAAGCCATATCAGTCATCACATCATCAATAGTAGGAGCAGAACTTTCCATTTTTTAATGACATAAGACATTGTTTACATTGCCTTTCATAACTAGGTTCACTTTTAAAGAATTTAGCAAGGTAAGTATCAAGAAACACCACAGAAACAGAAGAACGGATACGTTGAATGGTTTAACATATTGTGTAACCCTTATCCACTCATTGTTGTGTTAGGAACCTGTTGGCATACATGTTTTTCTCTTCAGTGTTCATCTTCTGTCTGTGAGCCTCAGCCAGAGCCTAGTGAGGACTTTTGGAGCTCTAACACTATCTTTGTCCATTAGTCTTTCTTGTTCGACAATAGCCCCCATCACATGCACTTCAGTAGGGTTTCTTTGTTAGCAGTCTAGTCAACTCATGAGTGAGTTTGGGCATGTGTAGTAGTGGACTGGACATTACTGTTCATTTTAGGCATTGTTTATTGTTATTAATAAGGTGATTTGGGCCATTATTTGCTCACCGACTGCATTTATTGAGGTCCCAAATGCTGGCTGCCCTGATCTTTATGGCATATCTTTGTGCTTCTATTCAAGCTCGCTCCTCCACAATCATTCATTCATCACTTACAGATTCTGTTGAGAAACCACTTCATTTAGGGTTTCACACTGACAGCCCCAAAAAGGGCTGGTGTCCGCATGTTGGCCACTTTTTCAGTGTGCACCCACACAGTGGTGCGCCACCCTAGACAGATTATGCCTATAAATAGGTAGTCACTTCATTCATTCTTCTCTCTCTTTAGTCATTCTTCTTCACCTTCTTCAGTCACCGCCACCACTTCCCTCACCACTTCAAGAGGACATTGTGGTCCGTGGCTTGTGGTTGCCTTCACCCTTCCTCTTTTGCTTTAGGGCCATGTTCCATCATCAAGCCTTATGTTTGGAGAATCTTCCACTTGGTGTCACCATCCGCTGCTTGGCGTCAGCACCCTTCTCCCTCAAGCTCCACCTTCACCTGCGTTTTTCAGTCTGGAGGTCTTCCCCTTGCCTAGCATCAACATCTCCAACTTGGCATTAGCATCCTAACCTTTGGCAACAGTCTACACCACCTAACTTTAGTGACTTCATCATTCGTCTATTAGAAGGGCTGCTAGGACTTGCATTTTTGCAGCCTAGCTCCTCCTCCATCACCTGGCATCACTCCATCTATCATAGGGGCTATTGGAACCTGCATTTTTGCAGCCTAGCTCCTCCGCCATCACCTAGAGTCACTCATCTATCACAAAGGCTTCTGGGACCTACATTTTTATAGCCCTGCTCATCCTCCATCATCTGGCGTCAGCGTCTAGGCTGCTCTCCATGCATTTGACAACTCCGACACTTTGGGATTTGCCTTTTGCTGCCAAGGTCACTCCCCGACATCGAAGGACTGCGGTTTGCTCCCTCAACAATTGGTGATCATCTTCCACATCTCTGACAACATCAAAGCAATGTAGTTCACTCCCTCCACAACTATCCTTCACCTTCCACTGATTACTTCGATAGCCCAATGCCCAAAGGACTGCGTTTCGCTCCCTTCACTGTGCAAATTCCCACAGGTACTGCCGCCTAATTCAGACAAGACATTGCAATTATCTTCTGAGCTTCAGCTCTGCTATATCAACTTTTCTTCGCATAGCATAATTCAGTGCACCATCACCATGTTCTTCTTGTGTCTATGAGTTTCTCTTCTCTCTCACTATTTGTCGTACACACTGTGTTACTCCTCGCAAACCCTACTGTGTCTCTACATTCTCTTATTTTAACATGGTATGAAAGCATACCTATTATTTTGACATGGTAACAAAGCACAAGAGCTCAGAGACCTAAAAACCCTCTTCATCCGTTCTTTCAAGAGACAATGATTATTCGACACCTTCCATTACTTCGGCTCTGTAGTCCACTCCACTGAGAGACAATGACCGTTGCCCACCCTTAGCTCAGCATGAGCCTCACCTTTCCCCACCCTTGACTACTCAAGTTCGAAAGGCAACCTGTGAGAGTTCTTTGACATCTTCACTACCCCAGATAACTTATTTGGCACAACCGACGGCACTTTCTTTGTCATCAATGATTTGGAGTCTGTGATCCATGAGTTTTTGGATTCCCTATCTCTTGCAAAGGGCGATTCAAAAGGGAATGTACTCTCTTAGCCCTCAAAGGAGCTTCTACTTGTTCGGCTTCAAAGGGGACCCCTGCACATCCTCCCTCAAGGGGGGCACCTCCTCATCACAAAGTTTGTCACCCACCATTTTCTCTTTTGGGATGGTTGTCTTCGAGCAATCATTTCACCTACTAATACCCAAGATCTTCATGTACCACTTAGATTGGGGCCTTAGAGGTTTAGCAACGACTTGGTGACAAGACCTTCGAATTCCTTCCAACATGGAGTTACAGAGCTAGTGGCTTCTCTCCTAAGGTGGAGTCGGGTTCTACAGTCTCCTTACTACATGTTACCTTTCAAGTGGACATGTTGGAACTTCTGAATCCTCTACATCTTCTTTGTATCTCTCTTCCCTCCTCTTTCTTCATCCCTTTTTGGGCCGGAGGGGGGTTGTTGAGAAACCACTTCTTCAATTTACACACTTCATTAAGATTTCACACTAACAACCCCACAAAGGACTGGTATTTGCATTTTGGCCACTTTTTCAGTGGGCGCCCACACAATGATGCGCCACCCTAGACAGCTTATGCCTATAAATAGGCAATCGCTTCATTTATTCTTCTCTCTCTTTAGTCATTATTCACCACCTTCTTCGGTCACCACCACCACTTCCCTTCTCTCACCAAACCCTTCCATTGCCCTCACACCCCTTCAGGAGGACATTACGAGTCGTGGCTTGTGGCTGCCTTCACCCTTTCTCTGCTACTTCAAGCGCCCTGTTTCATCATCAAGCCTTACATTTGGAGCATCTTCCACCTTGTGTCACCATCCTCTGCTTAGCATCAACACCCTTCTCCTTTAGGCTTCACTTTCACCTGCGTTTTTCAGTCTCAAGGTCTTCTCCTTGCTTGGAGTTAACATCTCTAGCTTGGCATCAGCATCCTAGCCTTTGGCAATAGTCTACACCACCTAGCGTCAACGATTTCATCATTCATCTATTAAAAGGGCTGTTGGGACCTAGGTCTTTGCAGCCTAGCTCCTCTTCCATCACCTAGCATCACTCGTCTGTCACAGGGGCTGATGGGGCTTGCATTTTTGCAACCTGGCTCCTCTGCCATCACCTGGCGTCATTCTCTGTCACAAAGGCCGTTGGGACCTACATTTTTGCAGCCCGGCTCATCCTCCATCATCTGGTATCATCATTATCCACTTGGCATCAACATCTGGGCTGCTCTCCCTATGTTTGACAACTCTAACACTCTGGGATTTGTGTTTCGCTACCCAAGTCACTCCCCGACATCAGAGGACTGCGGTTCGCTCCCTCAACAGCTGGTGATCATCTTCCACATCTCGAACAATACCAGAGGAATGCGATTCACTCCCTCGGCAGCTGGCCTTCACCTTCTAGTGATTACTTCGACAGCCCACTGCCCAAGGGATTGCGTTTCGCTCCCTTCACTGTGCAGACTCCCACGAGTGCTACCACCTAATCCAAACAGGACAATGCATTTATCTTCTGAGCTTTGGCTCCGTTGTATTAACTTTTCTTCTCATAGCATGATTTAGTGCATCATCACCGTGTTCCTTCTTCTGTTTCAAAGTTTCTCTTCTCTCTCACTGTTTGCCATACAAACTTTGGGTTATTCCCACTAAGCCCTACTGTCGCTTATTTCAACATGGTATCAGAGCACACCTGTTATTTTGACAGATTCCAGTGCAAGTCTTGTTGGAGAGAGAGAGCCGGTGCCTATGCCCAAGCAACCAACGACTCACTATTGTACATGATTATCTTATGTTTGGTATATGGATTCCATTTCCCGAGCATATCTCTAAGTACTCCCTTTGCAATGTTCTTTTGTTTTCTTCTATTTTCTCTTTTCTCGTATTGTGGAGTCTATTACAATAGTCTTCTATGCTTCCAGCACTACATCCACTTCTGAGACGATATCAAATGCTTGTATTTAGGCCTTGGATGCTATTTTGTCTAGAAGCTATGCTTACATGGGATTCTAATGATGCCCATGCATATTGTGTTCTTCTCCAAAGTATCTCTAAAAAGGTTCTACCAGCAATCACCTCCTGTAGGACAGCTTCAAATGTTGTACAAAGCTCTCTCGGCTATGTGTGCAATTACCTCTATGGACAACTCCAATAGATGAAGTTCGAGCCTAAGAATACTATCCAATCATTCTTACTTCAAGTTACACATATACAAGAGCAGCGTTGTCACATGCAATCCGCTCTTCTAGAAGCTCATCTTGTGGGGATTGTGCTCTATAAGCTCCCCCCAAGGTTTGATGGAATAGCCAATGCTTTGCAAACCTAAACATCATCAACACCAATAAGCTTTACGCATATGTCCTCAATGTTGCCTAAGCATGAGGCGTCTTTGCAGTTACAGGGGTGGCCTCCATCTCAGTATGGTGGCTCCAATGAGGCATTTGCAACTTCTAAGAGGGGTGACAAGAAAAAAAAAGGCAAAGGCCCAATATTATCACTATGGTAAGAAAGGACATATACACAAGGGTTGTAAAGAGTTAGCAGCTTCGAGAAACAAGGAGAAGAAGAAGAAGCAGGATATGAACTCCTCTGCTAAGTCATCCTCCTCTGACTTCAACTCGCATTCTCTGACCAAGGCGCAGCAGGGGTCATCTTCTTCAGATCGAGGAAAGGAGCTAGTCATCACTCCTTCTACTACTTTCTAGTACAAGTAATGCAGTCATCCCTCACGACTCTCCAATGCCAAAGGGAGTATGAGAGGGAGTAAGATTGGCTCCTAGTTTGAGCTCACATGAGGGGATACTTTGGCAATCTAGCCTAAGGCCAGGAATCCATGGTCACATATGTTCATAGGAATTTTTTATAGGATGGTCACATATGCTATTGCAAGGCATTGTTTAACACACACAAAGAGCTGCTGCGATTCTTCTCTATTTTCAAGTTCTAATATGATCAACATTGATATCAGGTTCTCTCCAAGGCACCTTGGTGGTGGCTTGATTGCCCATTGCTTGGGTATCTATGGTCCTATTCTTGTGGTCTTTGTTGTTTGGCCTATGATGAGTCATTATCATTATAACATTGTATTGTATCAAATCGCCCATGATCTGAGAGAGGATGTTAACAATCTAGTCAACTCACGAGCGAATTTGGACATGTGCAGTAGTGGAGTGGGCATTACTATTTATTTTAGGCATTTTTAATTGTCATTATCATGCAGATTTGGGCCATTATTTGATGGCCGATTGCATTTATTGTGGTCCTAAATGTTGGCCGACCTAATCATCTTTATGGCATATTTTTGTGCTATATATTGAAGTTCCCTCCTCCACAATCATTCATTCATCATTTGCAGATTCCAATCCAAGTCTGCTAGAGAGAGGGAGCCAGTGCCAATGCCCATGCAACCAATGACTCATTGTTATATGCAACCATCTCATGTTTGGTATATGGATTCCATTTCCTGAGCATACCTCTGAGTTCTCCCTTTGCAATATTCTTTTGTTTTCATCTCTTATCTCCTCTCCCTTGCGTTGTGCAGTCTATTACAGCAGTCTTTTATGCTTCCATCACTGCACCCACTTCTAACATTCTTCGCCTTGTCCATGACAATCTCTGCCCTATTCAACAAGTTGTGCAGCCCTCTCAGTCTTCTCCTACAGCAGGCAACATATCTTTACTTCTAATGATTGCCTTTTCCTATGCTGGGTGGCACTTTCCTCTACTGGATGAATAGCCTTCTGGTCATCTTCATGGGCAGGTAAAAACCTTTGCAGGCAGGCCACTCAACCACATTTGAGACACTTTATGGCGGGATGGCAGCTTTTGATCAGGGTGGCAGTTTACATGTGCAGTCAGCCACTTGTCAGCCAGTTCCTCCTGCTCCTCCCTGATTATAGGGCAGTCATCAGTCTCCTCATTGTATGCAGATCAGACCTGCTGCTCCTACTGTCACAGTCACTCAGCCAGCCATCATTTGTCTTCCCTCTCATCTCCTCTGTCAAATTTCTTCTCCTGCCTTCAAATTGCAGTGCCCTCACTGACGTTACAAGGCGCACACACAGGTGCTTCTGTATCAGCCCACTTTCCTGTTGGTTGCAGTCAACTTTTAATCTTGCTTTCTTTATCATCTTCTGCACTTTCTTTTCTGTATGTTCCTTTCATGGCTTCCAAACCGCGAACACATACTGTTGCATTCTCCCCCATCTGCTGCATGTTGCCTTAATCTCCATAGGAAACCCTAAGTGAAACCCTAACCCTAGTGTCCACAACTGCATTTAATGATAATTTAAATGCCTAGCGAGCCTTGATCATGGATCAAAGGGAATCAACGCATAGCCCATGAGATAGCCTACAAAGTCCCCTCTACAAAATGGGCAGACTGATCTAGGAACGATGACAAAATCCTAGAAAATAAAAGAAAATATAAGGCCATAGTTGCACAGGTTCATCCAAGTGAATATAGCAACCTATGACAATACAAAATAGACAAATCACGGAACAAATGGAATCAAGTTCAAGGCTTGCCAAATCGAGTAAGAGCCTTCGTGAAAAGATTTGGTAAGTTGTCTTCAGTGGGTACATAAGACAACTCTATATCTCGAACTCACATCCGCTCACAAACATAATGGCAATAAACTTCTATATGGTTTGTGTGGGCATGGAGCACCGGGTTCCACGCAATGGCCAAAGCACTCTGGTTGTCAATTTAGAAAAGTGTCAACCGTTTGGTGCACATGAAGATCTACAAATAACTTGCAAAGCCAAACATGCTCCATTGTGGCTGTGAATGATGCTCTATACTCAGCTTCACAACTGGAAGCAAGAAATCTAGTTTATTTCTTGTTGAACCAAGAAACAAGAGATGTATCCAAGAAGAAGTAGTTGCCACTGTGAGAGACACAAGAATCTAAACATCCAACCCAATCACTATCAAAATATCCATGCAAAGAGAGCGAAGAATCAGCCTTGTAGAAAAGGCCAAGATTCTAGGTGCCTTTAAGATACCGAAATACACACTTCACTGCTTGCCAATGAAGTATTGAAGGGCTGTGCATAAGTCTACTCAACTGGGAGACAACAAACTAAAGATCGAGCCTCCTCTGACATAGATAAATCAAGCGTCCAACAGCCTGCTACTATAAAGTTGTGTCAAAGGATCTACTACCATTATCAGAAGTGAATCTGAAACCAAGCTCCAAGGGAGTAGATAAGGGCTTACAATCCTCAAACTAAAAGCATTGAAGAAATTATCCAATATACTTGGACTGTTTCATGATGATACCCCCCTCAATGGTGGCAAATTGGCTACCCAAATAATAGTGAAAGAGACCAAGATCTATCATGGCAAAGGTCCGCTGTAAATCAGCCCTAAAAGATGCAATTTGACCAACATCGGTCCTTGTGACAAGCATGTTAATAACATAAAGCACAAGAATAATAAGATCAGATCATTGATGTCGAATGTAAAGAGTAGCCTCAATAGGGCTATTCTAAAATCCAAGATGCAATAGATGAGAATGTATGTGAGTATACCAAGCCCATGGAACTTGCTTTAAACCATACAAAGCCTTCTTGAGACAACAACCTTTGTGTTCAAAGCCTTTGACTGCAAATCCTGGAGACTGAGAAACATATATATCTTCAATGAGATATCCATGGAGAAATGCCATCTTGATATCCAACTCATACACCTCCCAATGAAAGTGACCAGCAAGGGCAGTAATACTCCTAACTGTAGTAATGTGAGAGGTAGGGGCAAAGGTCTCCTCAAAGTCGATTCCTTGTTGTTGGGCATTGCCCATAGCAACAAGGTAGGCTTTGTACCTATCAACTTTCTTTAAACTTTATGAACCCATTTGATACCTATTGCACACTTGTCATGAGGCAAGTCACATGGCTCCCAAGTGTCATTCTGATGGATAGAATCAATCTTTGCCTTCATTGCTTCTACCCAACGATCATCTAAAAAGGAATCTTTAGAGCATAAAGGTTATTGTAGCCACCAATGCACATACAAGAGATTAGCTTGTTTCTCCCGAGTAGAGACTCGTGTGTGGGTAACCGAAGAAAGAGACTGCAGCATGTAACCAGCCTTCCTTCCATGGATGGGTGGTAAATCCCTGATTACAACTTAATTACAGCAATAAACAATTAATGCAAATCTGAAAACACAAATTTACCTACTGATCTTGGACAATGCATACCCGATTGGCCCCAAAATTGACGCCCCTTTCGGAATTTCTTTAGCTTTATTGAAAAAAAAGTTGATTTACAATGGGATTCACCCAATCCCCTTTGCAATCCAAACTCCCTTGCTGTCCAAAGTGACCAGCAAGTCTTCAATCTGATTTGCACCTTGATTTGGGCACTTAATTGGCCTTCACCTACTTCATGGACGATAGAAATGCCCCAAATTCAATGGCTCGCTAGTCCTTCACCAGACTTTAGCTGAAATTCAGTAAAATTCAAGTCTTGGAGCTTTCAACTTTTGGCACGCTTCCCGAGGCTGCTGCTAAACCCTAATTTCTACTGTAAATTAGGGTTTATAACAAAGAAATCTACAATTTCTCAACGTCCAAGAGTCCAAATGCTGAGATCTTCGAAGCAAGACTGTGAAATGCCTGGGAGATGAGAGAGAAAGCTGTAGAGAGAGAAAATTTAGAGTTTTGTCACAAAGAATGACTGAAAATCAATCAAAAGCAGCTGTTGCCCTGCCACAACAGCTTATAGATGCAAAGAACTGAAGAAAATCAGTCATTTACTGCTGCTACCCTATCTCAACAGCCAATAGATGCTATCACCTGCTGTTGATTGGTCCTCTCCTGCCCCTGGCTACCTCAGAAGGTCCTCCAATGGCTGCAAATCAGACCAGCAACATCTCCTCCCTCTCTCTTGTAAGCTGAATACACTAAAAATGCCTCTCTCCACCTAAAGACGTTTTTCAATCTTGCATGGGCATTTTTGACAAGTGACAGCCTTTCCAAATGGTTTTTCCAACATTATCCATAATTAATTATTATTTTTCAGTCTTTAAATACTAAAAATTAATTTAATAATTATTACGGTGCCCTAAAAAATAATCTCACTGGCCAATAATTAAATTAGCTAGGCAACTTCCATTCTCGAGTGTCTCTGCACCATCTTTGACCATCAGATTGGCGTTAGGTACTATTAAACGCCACTTCTCTAGTGTCACTGGCCAAATGAATGACCTAGGCCAACGATTGACACCAGATACCACCAAGTACTTGTGAAACATAGCTTATAGCAACTTTTGCCTTTGACATCCCATGATTTCCTCGAGTCTCGGGCTCGTGATTTTACTCTAACCCTAGTTACACCTCACATGTGCAACATTTACTTAACCATGTGATTAAAAATTAATCCACATGTTAAGTGAGGTTTCAAAAATACATGTCCTTATGACAAAGCATATCACTAAAAATTTGTATTTTTCAGCCTAAGGGGTCTTCTCTCAATGGAGTACCTTCATATCCTCACTTTAGTGATGATACCATGTGAAAGCGCACAACAAAAGAGGATCACGAACACCGAGAGAAAAGGAGAGAATGAGAGAAAGTAGAAAGAGAAGAATGATCTACACTGAACAAAAAAGGTTGAATACAATGACTAATTAGTCCTCGAATGCAGCCCAAGACATCAGTGAGGGCATCGAATCAATCTGAATAATGATGATAGCACCTTGGATGATGACATTGATAGTGATGAAAATGGTGACAGGAAGAAGACTGCAACAACCTAACAGAGAACATGTGAGACAAAAAGTGAATGCCTACCCTAGCCAAACCTATCAACTATATATAGCTGAAATGCAGCCAAACTAGTCGATTAGCTACCAAAATAGCCAAAAAACCTGGCAGACTGCATTTAATGCAGCCAGCAACAATAAAGTAATGCATAAATGTTGTCGTAGCCACCGTGGGGAAAAATCGCAGCATGCTAGGCACAGAGTCAGAGCTTCAAATATCCCTATCAGACTTTGACTAGGGCTAACAACCAAGAGATGACAAACTGACAAAATAAGGCATGCTACAACTATCTCAAGAGCAATCCTTTGGACAAATCATCAGGATCATGGGCTTTATTGGTTCCATAACCCTTCTTTTCCACAAGGACCTCTATGGCATCTCCCCTTGGCCTCACCTATTACCATCAGCTATTTTCCATCCCACATGTCCCTTCCCATCACCTACCATCTTCTCTAATGGTTCCGTTGAACCCCCTATCCCTTTTAGAGGGAGATACCAATATCAATTGTAAAATTGTAGATTCCTTGCCTCTTCAATTAGTTTTGGAGGGAAATTCTCAAGACTATGGGGAGATTTTTTATGGTTTACCATCTTCACAAGGTCTCTATTTCATGCAATACTTGCTTTTCCACTTCTTCGAGCCACCCTTCCTTACTACCAGCATGCCCATACCATACCCTTTGGTCATTGATATCCATCTCTAGTAAGAAAGCTTTTCGAAACCTTCAATATTTCCTTGCTATCATCATTTGATCTTCGTATGACTTGCCTCATCCATTCCCAATTGGATACCTTCTATATGTGAAACCAACCTTCCTCCTCAGATAGGGTGTTAAATAGCATTTAAGCACTAATTACAACCTTGCTCCTTGAAAGATAAATTCAACCCCAGATCTCATATAGGTTGGTTGGTCTCTTGAATCTCCCTAAAATTCCTCGATCTCAACTGTTGAAATTCAAGTCCTAGGCCCTAAATTCTAAACATGCATCCTGAGGTGGCTGTCAAACCCTGATTTCTATTGTAAATTAGAGTTTACACTAGAGATTAACTGAAATCTCTTCCTCTAATGTCTCAAAATGCTGAAAAATGCTGAGATAACTTGAGAGATGGATGGGAGATGAGAGAATATTGTATAGAGAGAAATTTGAAAGTTTCATCGCAAGAAACGCTAAAATGCTACTACTGCCCTGCTCAAACAGCCATGGAAGTTGTCACCTACAGCTTCGGACCACCAAAAAGATTGTTGTCCTCTCTTATATGCTGTCATCTATACCAAAAGGACCTTGGGAATTGTCACCTACTCCTGTAGAGCTGCAAACTATTGTCCCATGCTCTAGGACTGATTCCTAGTGGCTGCAAATCATATCGGCAACCTCTCCTTGCTCTATAACAGCCTCCTTCTCGCTTGCAATGGCTAGAATAGACTTCCAATACTCCCTAAAAACATTTTTTCTACTTGCATGGGCAAGTTTTGCCAAGTGGTAGCCTTCTAATCTCTTTTTCAGCATTATCGAACTTATTAAATAGTTTTTAAAATATTAATTCTGAAAATTAATTTAATAATTATTCTAGTGCTCAAAAATTAATTTCACCAACCAATAATTATATTGGCTAGGCCAATTTGTCTTCCAAGTATACCTGAGCAATTATTAGCCCTTAGACCGGCATTAATTAATTGATTAATACCTAGTCTCTAAAGCCACCATCGACATTAGTGGCCAATAAATTGGTCTAAGCTAAATTTGTCGCCGAGTACCACCTAGTACTACCTATCAAGCATAACTTATTACAACTTTTGCCTTTGGTACCAACTGATATCTCAAGGTCATAGGTCCCATACTATGAAATAATTGACTTGCACCTCACATGTGCAAGTCATATTAGCACATTTGATTAACTTTTAAACAAATGCTAAACAAAGCTATAAAATTCCATGTCCTCATGATAGTATGACCCATTCAAGGCCTCTCCACTTTGGTTGACATATTTTGGCCACCCATTTCTTTGCATTCGTATCTGGAGAGGGAACCGTGCTTCTTGGCCTTTAGCCACACCCAAGGTTTGAGGGGAGGTGTTAGCAAACTTTTCTCTCTGCATTTTTCCATGTTCATCGCTTGGTTGTTGGAGCTCTACCACCTTCTTTGTCTCCTTTTGTATGTCTCCCATTTGCTACACTTATGTGTTGACCTCTTGTTTTTCTTCATCTTCTTAAATGTACATATCCTGTTTGTCCATCACTACTCTCACAAGACAATAGCCTCTACCAAAAGAACATCAAATAGAGATTATTATTTCTTTGCCTTGTCTAGGGCAGTGTCTGCCCTTTTCAGCTAGTCGTGTGGCCTTCTTCGTCCTCTCCTATAGCACGAGACATCTTTTTAAAGCTAATCATTGACTTTCCAACGCTCAGGAATCAATGCTCGGTAGACTGTTTTCTGTCTCTTTGTGGGCCAACTGACAATTTGCATTGCAAGGATGCCAGTCGATCAGATCTGGGTCATTCTATGGCAAGACTGCAGCTTTTGATCAGGGTTGCACTCTGTTTACGATCCCACACTTTTAGCTACTATTGGGCAGTTGTCACTCTCCTCACTGTGTGCAAATTAAACCTCCTCCTACTGTCGCAATCAATGAGCCAGATATTATTCGTCTTCTCCCTCCTCTATTCTGTTAGATTTATTCTCCCGTCTTTTAAGTTGGGGCCCTCACTAACATATCAAGGCACACATGCAAGGGCTATTGTACCAGCGTTCTTACCTGTGGTTTCAAACAGATTTGAGTTTTATTTCCTTCATTTTCTTCTCTCCATGTTCCTTTCATTGTTTCCATACTGCACAGTCACAAAACTACAGCTTCTAAGGCATCTCCACTTGTTTGCTCACTAAACCTTTGTGTTTTACCACTTCCCAAAAGTCCAGGTTTCCTAGAGCATAGATTGGTATTGTATTTATAAAGGCACCCCCTCTCAATGAAACATAGGAAACAAAAAGAGCACAAAGAAACCCAAACACCACTGAATTAAGTGCTCCAAAAAATGGAGCATGAAAGGAGAACGTGCAAGCATCCCCCTCTCAATAGGTACGATAGAGTGTATATTGGTGCATATTCATACTGAAGAAAACTCGGTGCTAATCCTAGGACTTGCAATCTAGAACTTGAGCATAGTAACTAAAACTCGTACATCTATCACCTCCAATGAATCCTCCAAAAGAGGAAGTACTAGTCCATCATACTCACTTGGATGTCAACTTCAGCTATGACTGGAACTTTGTCAAGTTGGCTCTAACCAAAAAGCTCTGAAACTTCACCAGACAATAAGATAAGAAACTTGACCTTCAACTTTTCTTTCCTTATATGGCAATATCTGTTATGGAACCAGACTCCTCAACTTCTCGTTGTACATTATCAGGCATATCATGAATATTATAGCATATGCTATTAGGTCCAATCATTCAAAGTGATGGTGAAGAAATAGACCCACATACACACCACCTCATTGAAGTCCTTACACACAAACTATGGACACAAAATGGAGTGACCTTATTGCAAATGGCTAGAGTGACTCATGTAAGGGGTGTATACATGATCTTGTCCATGCTAATGTAATGAGATGTACTTTGCATCTCTACATGTTGCTTCAAGCATATGCAAGAGTGACAATGTTCTCACAACACAACGGTACATAGCAATGAGAGTGTGCAACAAGAGAAATGTTGTTGCATTTGTGGCAAGTGATAGACCAACAAAAAGAGGTACTAGAGCTATAATTAAGGCATGCTATTGTTGCTTATCACATCACAAACTACTTGCATAATCTCTTCAACATCATCAATAAGTCATCTTGGGTAGAGCCCCATCACAATAAGGAATGAAATAGCTAGCTTTGTGCTTAGCCATCAGTTTATTCGTAATGAATGTTCAAAGAAGTTCAAAAAGATTCTCCTCAAGTACTTAGATATCCAGTTTGCACAAAAAATCTTGGTGATCAGTTTACTCAAGGGAGTGCAGCAGTGCACTATATGCATGCGCTAGCTAGGATACAAGGTTTTGGACTAGAGGGCAGCAGATTGATGTCATGGTCCATCCTAATGTGCACTTATTACATATAGATTATCATGCATCCATGTATCAGAAAGGTGTGTGAGGCCATGGATAGGGTGACAGAGAGACTCAAGTAGTTAGCATCAGATGACAATCAAGACCCACTAACAGTTGAATTTCAGTTTTTCCAGTTCAGCGCTCTGTTCAAAGATCAGTTCCTTAACTGACTCTGCCAGATTTAACACCACTTGATTTGCAAACTTCATTATCATGGCCACCTTTGAGAATGAGCATTGTCGGTGCAATCCAAAAGTTTTGATAAGCACGGAAACAAAGGTCATGTCAAGACCTGGTAAGTCCAACTAGTACAGCAGTCAGAAACAGAACAGAAACCTAGTGATGGGCCTATCAGTCAAATAGGAGGCCATATTTTATGCCGTCACGCTGGCTGTAATTAAGCATTAAGAGCCAGAATGTGTTGAGAAAACGGAGCACCTTGTCTTCTAAGAGTACGGCCAATGTAAAACTTGAAAACTTATGCTAACCCATAAGCTCTCAATTACATCCACAGTGACAGTAAGTGAAACCAAAATTATGGCCTCTATACTCGACAAGTTTAAAATTTCTAAATCCAGTATCCTGCATTAGTTCAACTCAGTGAAGTTAAGCAACAAGAGATGAATCTAATTGAAAACAAATACCTTCTAACAAAAACTACCCCAAAAGTATGCATGGCTCGGGCTTTAGGACACACCTAGTATCACTGTAGTATGGCTTTAGCTGCAAAAAGTGTCTTTCAAAGGCTTCTTGATCTTCAGTCATTATACTCAAAACAACTGCATGCTCAAATATGCTTCCTGTGAGAGCAATGAGAGTATTTTAACCAATCTTGATATTTGTCAGGAAAAAATATCAAAAGACTAAACACAAATTTACTATGTACTTGCAAGGAGGAGCTCTTGCACCACCGTTGGTGTTTGAGTCAAGAGAGGAGGAAGGGCTTGATATTCTGTAAGCGTAACCTGGAAGATAAGATACTCACTTGTTAGAAAACAGCTACAGAAGCAAAACTGCTATAAAATTGCAAGCACTTCCAAAGTTGACTCCTCTAGAGATTAAATAATGCTTAATCTTTAGACAAGTTACTTGAACATTTTGCTGACATCACCCTACTTCTTAATAATAATTAAGCTGCACATACATCACACAACCCTTTTGTGTAAAACCACTATCATGTTGAACGAATCAGTGATGTGCCACCCCCACCATCTCTATTCCCATCACCTAATATCATGTTATTACAAAGATCAACTCTCATTCTCTAGTCCAATTTGTTCTTTCTTTCCCACCAGGGCAATGCGTCCCTGTACATGGCTGCGCATATGTCACACAACTTTTTTGTGTAAAATTATTATCATGTCAAACCAATCAGTATCGTGCCACCACTATCATCTCCTAATATCCTGTCATTACAAAGACCAAGATCCAATACTCATTCTCTAGTCCAACTTGTTCTTTTTTTTCTCTAGGGGGAGTGGGGGGCATATGTGGGAGACTCCCAATTCCTGTCCCTCAAAATCCCTCATCCATAGAACTAGCTACATTCTGCAATACTCTACATTATTATGTTGGAAACTTCAAATGGTGCGAAAACCCACGCATGAAGTACAGAGCTAAAAAGTTAACAATGGAAGAATGGAACATATGATGAGATACAAGCACACTTCACCCCGTGGAAAGAAGACATTGAGTTATGTCTTCAAGAGAGAAACATAGTGATTGAGGAGCTCAAAAACAAGGTAACCACCTACCAAACCAACTTGACTTCTTCGAAAAGAGGAAGGGGAGATCACGAAGAATATGCCCCAAAAGATGCAAAGTGAAACTAATGAGTTGAAAATCCACATGGAAAGGAAACTCAATACATGGGCAGAATACATGGGCAGCAATAGCAAAGAAAGCTCAAGATGATGTAGCACAAAATTCCAAGTGGATCAAAGGAAGGCTCCACCGAACAAAGAGACCTTTGTGATGTTGCACTAGCAAGCTCATCCCGCATGTTCTCCATCTTATTGATTTGATCTTGCAGAGAAGGGGAATCATCAATAGAAAGCATCTGGAGTTTCTTCTTTGGGGTGATGTGATGGGCAAAGGTCTTCTGATAACAAGAAGAGAGCTTTGTCGACACCTCCACTACAATTTGAAGTCTGCGCAAATACACAAGGACGGAATCCTAAAGACTCGTGAAGAGAAACGCCCTTTAGAATTGAGTCGATCCCAAAGGACTACTTGGTCCATCATAGAACCCATATGGGGATCCTCCACTTATGAGGGATTGGGGTAGTAACAAATGCCCACAAGTCAAAGGTGTCAAGGATACACTGTAGTTCATACCGTCAAGTTGACCTTCTTTTGGCAAAGGAGTAAGCACCAACACCTACCCAGATGGTGCATCAAGTGCCATAACAGCTATGCAAGGACCTGCAATACGAGCCCTCTAAAGAACATTAGAGAAACAGAGGAAGAAGGGTGCCATTATCTTCTCAAACCATAAAAGTGTCAATCTCTCACTAATCATGTCTCTAAATATCGATCTTCACATCGCTCTTTGCGATGGTTTGACTAATGGGACCACCTATCAAACGTGTTAGCACATTAGTTAGTTCATGTTAGTCCATGTTATACTTGTGGGCTAGGCATTTTTTATTTGTGGGTTGCCAATGTTTCTTGGGCTAGTTTTGTGGCCACTTGGCATTTTGTGGCTGGTTGATTGGAGTTTTATGGCTTCAAATGTTGGCCGAGAACTTGTCTTCCACTTATGGGTTGGGCATTTTTTAATTGTGGGCCCTGGTTTTTCTTGGGCTAGTTTTGGGGCCGCCTCGCATTTTATGGCTGGCCGACGGCATTTTTATGGCCTTCATATGTTGGTCGACTTGATCCAAACAAATGCCTATTTAATATTGAGGCTATGGCTCCCTCCTCAGTCACTTCAAACATTGTCGACATACTCTATCACTTACAAGTCTTGTTGGAGAGTGGGAGCCAGTTCCAATGCCCATTCAGCTCTAGTGATTCATTGTTGTATTTGACTATCTCATTTCTTGGTATATGGATCCCATTTCCCCAAGCATTCTCCTCAATTCTTCCTTTGCAACATTCTTCTCTTTCTTTAGGCATTTCATGATGTGGCCTGTTTATGTGGGTGCCTGATTATTTTATTCATTTTTATATGGCCGATTGCATTATGGCTGGCCGA
This sequence comes from Lygodium microphyllum, assembly GCF_053477565.2. Classification (NCBI taxonomy): domain Eukaryota; kingdom Viridiplantae; phylum Streptophyta; class Polypodiopsida; order Schizaeales; family Lygodiaceae; genus Lygodium; species Lygodium microphyllum. Next base: position 111,612,052 of record NC_141141.1, read on the forward strand.
CCTAGCACCGGAAGATGAGGAGTGTCCTAGATGTTGGAGTGTGCTGAAGATCTGCAAAGGAACGAATGAATGAATGACCAATCAACTGTGGGGTGGCTATAAATAGCCAAGACCTCAGCTGCCTCCGTCAAAACACAACATGACAAATAGGTAGATAGAATGTTAAAGCTCCTAATGTCCTCATCTAACTTAAACTGAGGCTCACAAGCAAGAAATGGCTATGCAAGACACAAAGGACTGCTAACAATGCCTACATTACTTTATGGAGTGTAGGTATGGGGACCTAATCTTGATCACCACACCAATCAAGTCGTACATGTCATGAATGAAGATTGATGGAGAGGCCCTTTGTATCCATGATCTCCAAGATGATCAAATGTAAGGCCTTTCTCCCACATGAGATCATGAGAGCTAAGCTAGCGGCTACATTGACTGTAATGGAGGCCCTCACTAGATTAGTTTCATTCATGCACAACTTGTGGCATCTACCCAAACATAGATATGCATGATTAGCTCTCGAGTCCTCTCAACAACTTGCCCAAGAGGGAGATAGTTCGTGTTGGTATGCATAAATGTTGACCTGATTTGAGCTACATGGCTTAGCATGGATACTAGATAGACTACCTCCCTCTCAATACTCTCTTGATGCACCATCTCTCACTCTTGAGCCATTCAGAGATTAGCCAGATTATCAATATAGACCTCACTCAGCTAGATATCAAGAACACATGGCTTGCAACAAAGCACAAGTTGGGGACAAAGATGGCTTTCTATCAAGAGCATCTTCTGCATACCACATATGATGGCTTTAGTGTCCATCCGAGATATATGGATACCCACCTTTCTCATGGGATCAAATGAGCTATTGGCCAGCTATGCACATCATCACATTAGTTAGAGATTGAGATTGGCAAATATAAATCCACATTCCATATCTCCACAGGAACACATATGCCAAATACGTTAGCTGGAGCCAAAGACAAATCAACGCTACACTTGCCACTGCTCAACCTATTATGCTTCGTATACATGTCTCCCTTCATTAATCTAATAACGAGGGATATCTTTCACAAATTGAATTTGCTTTTAACATCACTTCGTAGTTAGCTATTATATCTAACTTGCTCATGCCAATGTACAGTCTTGGCCAAAACAACAAATTGTCACTAAACAACTTGCAAGAAACATTGACTATTGCAAACATAGCATAAACCAAGATCATGCATTGTTATATGCTAATCAATATTGTACTCCTTGAGAGCTCTAAGAAGGCATGTAGATATATTTGGAGGTACTGAAAAACTCTAATACAATGACCATTGGTAAGTGTTATAAGCTATCCTCACAAAATTGTGGACCATGTTTTGTCAAAGTAACAAGTATGCTCCAATACCATGTCAAAATATGACTACTATGAAAGCAAACCAAAGAGATGGTGGGTTTGCGGGGAGAAACACAAAGTGTACAACAAACACTAGGAGAGAAGAGAAACTCAGAAAACATAGAAGAAGACGATAATGAATGATGAAGCATTGAATCAAGTGAATCAAGCCAATACAACAGAGTCGAAGCTCTGAAGATAACTGCATTGTTGTGTCTGAATCAAGCAACAACACCTATAGGGAATCTGCACAGTGATGGGAGTAAAATGCAATCCTCCTACAATAGGATATCGAAGGTAATGTTGGATGGTGAAGAAAAAGACAGCCAGCTATAGAGGTAGTGAAACGCAATCCTCATGAGCTGTCAGAGATGAAGGATATGTTGAAATTTCTCTGAGATGATGGCTACTATCAAGGCAACTGCCAAGCAGCCAACTGGAGAAGAAAACGCAAGAATATCTAATGAAGATCTCTCCATATAAGTGACTGCATACAGGCGACTGGTGGCAGCCCTTCAAGAGTGATGAAAATATAAAAATGTAAGTATCTAATGTGGGGCTGATAAAGAGGGTGTAAACTATTATAGTGGTGCCATATTTATAGGCACAAACTATCTCAAGTGTCGCCCACTAAAGTTCCTCGGGTGGTGCCAAACTCTCTCAAGAAGCACCCAAAAAGCCTTTTTAGGGCTGTAAATGGAAACCAAAACAAGTTTCTCAACTATCCTACCGAGCAGATTTACCTCCGAATATCCTAGTTCACCCCTATTCCATGTAGGCTGTTTGAAAGAGCACTTGGGACAAGGCAAACAACCTATACTAGTCATAAAAGTCTATAAATTTCCAACAAAACAAGAGTCACATTTGCAACCCCGAATAAATCAAGGCTACGATGTAATATCAACCAATAGGCCAAAACATCCAACCAAGATGACCATAAACAGCAATAAATTGGCCCTTCTCTTTGTCAAACTTCCACACAAATTGTATAGTTACTCGATGAAGTAGTCAATGACTGCGATTCTAAGTTCATAGGCCTCTTTCTGACACTCCTCCCAAAAATGAAAACCACTTATCCATATCATACTCAAAGCATCTAATCCGAGTCTTTTACAAACCGGATTTCTACCACAAAATTTCGCCAAAACCCCTATCAAGAGCCTTACCCATAGCTTAAGCCCTATATCTTATCACTTTGGGTTTTCTCTTCAAGCACTAGGTATGCTACATTGCTTCTCGGTTATGATAACTCTAGCAAGTGGGAAAACAAGTTCTTAGAAGAGATGTCAATGTAAAGGGTAAAAGAGATGGGTTATCTTAGTGATGATGGAAATGGATTATACCTAGGGGTTGAGTCAATGCATAGATTTTTTTCAAAGGACTAATCTCCAACTACACTTGGGTTCCACCTGCATCACCAAGATTTGAGATCTATCACCATCATTAGAGGACACCTCACCCTTGTACACAAGTCAATATCCACATCATGGTGTCATCTGGATCTTACACAAAAGCTTACAAACATAGACCCCTCTGTCACATGCTTATATATATATATATATATATATATATATATATATATATATATATATATATATATATATATAAGAATTAAAGTCAAAGCAGCTTTTGGAAGCCGTTTTTAATAATTTTAATAAATCCCAGCAGAAATCGAATTTCAAGAAAATTCCCACGATGCCCGACCGATTTCAACCTGGTCTACAAAGTTGCAGAATAAACCTTTTTTAGATTCTTCACCGATTTGAAGTTACAAAGACGCAGACTGCTGGCTGTAGGCAATCTTATTTTCTCTTTCACCCTTATCACATCAACTTCTCATTTTATCCTTCTTGTAAATATATAATAATAATGTGCTTCGGACACCCACCTCTTGTAATCTAGCTCCCTTTCTCTAACTTGTTTACCACCACCCTTGGCTTCTTACATGATAACCAAGGTTGGGACTTGTCCCATCTACTATTCTCCATATTATCAAAGATGTCATACATCATCTAGGATTATGCAATCAAAAAGATTAGCTTAATCTAATCCCTCATGAAGGCCATATAAGGTGCCCATGGAGATGTAAAGACACACAATCACAAGCACATGAGAGCACTCTAAATCACCAAGCCCGAAAGGAAGCCACTAAAAGCACATTATGCAACACCCTCATCCTAGTCCATCTCTTTGAGATTAGCTATGAGTGAGTTTTTTTTTATATAGCATTCCATGAATACATAATGGCAAGCTTTCTCTCTCTTTCTCTTCTCTCTCTCTCTCTCTCTCTCTCTCTCTCTCTCTCTCTCTCTCTCTCTCTCTCTCTCTCTCTCTCACACTCTGTCAGAGTGCAGCGGTGCGGAAGCGTAGGACTGAGAGTGAGAGAACGCAGAGAGAGAAGGGAGAGAAAGAGACAGTGTACACTGAAGATCTGCTGTATAAAGAATGCTGAATACAAAGATATACACGGGCGCAGTGCGCTGGACTGCGTGTCTCCACCTCGACGATGCGACCTGCTGTCCACCTCGAAGTCTGCTGCAGTCTGCACTGTCTGCTGTCTGAAATCTGCGAACAGAGACAGAGATCTACACGGCACCGGTCTGTAATCTGCGACAGAGAATGAATGCCAGACTGCTGAAAACGTCAGCAATAAATAGGCGAAAATCTGCCTAGGATGGGGCACCAAAATAGGGCGCAGCCTGATAAAAATCAGCTGCAGGCAGTCGGACTGCCACGTGGGAGTCCGACTGCACAGTCCGACTGTGCAGCTGGACTGTGCAGCTGCTGCCTGCTGCTGCCTGCCTGAAAACAGGCTATGATCTCTGACACCCCCTCTCAGAGCCTGGACAGGGCAGAAGCCTGAGGGATCTGGAATGTTGCCGAAGCAGAGCCTGAGAAAGCGCCTTCGTAAACAAATCCGCAAGATTATCCTCCGTCTTGCAATACTCCACAGTGATGGTCTCATCCAAAAGCTTTTCTCGGATGAAGTGGTACTGGATCTCAATGTGCTTCGTCCGGGCATGAAAAACAGGATTCCTCGCCAAGGCAATGCAACTCTCATTGTCACATCGCAGCAATGTAGGACGAGTCTGGGGGCACCCAAGCTCCTCCAACAGTCTCCGAAGCCACACAACCTCGCATGTGGTGGAAGACGCGGCCCGATACTCCGCCTCAGTAGACGAAAGGGCTACCGTGGGCTGCTTCTTGCTACTCCAAGAAATAACACCTGCAGCCAAAGTAAAGCAGTAACCTGTTGTAGACCGCCTGTGGTCCACGTCACCGGCCCAATCCGAGTCGCTCCAACCTGCAAGTACAAGATCTGACCCATCTGTCCCTGCGGGATAATGAATCCCCAAATCAGACGTCCCCCTCAGATACCGAAGTATCCTCTGAGCAGCCTGCCAATGCACCATCTTAGGTTCACTCATGAACCCTGCCAAGAGCCCAACAGCAAAACATAGATCAACCCGGGTGTTGAGAAGCCAAATCAAAGACCCTATCAACTGTCGATAGCGGGAAGCATCCGCCAAAGGAGAAGCTGAGTGGGAAGTGGCCTTCCAGTTCGGATCCATAGGAGTAGAGAGGGCCCGACAATCTTCCATCTCAAAAGACACCAAGAGCTCCTGAACATATCTCTGTTGGGAGAGAAAGATCCCCCTCTGAGACTGAAAAATCTCATGTCCTAAAAAGAAATGGAGTAGCCCCAAATCTGTCATCTCGAACGTCCGATGTAAAGCTGACTTTGTCTCCTGGACCTGCTGTGCATCATCACCTGTGACAATCAAATCATCAACATATAATACAAACAGCACACAACCATTCTCGGAAGTGTGAACATACAGCTGCGGATCGGCCTTGGACCGCCGATATCCCAACTGAGTCTGAAGGAACGAATCAATCTTCTCGTTCCAAGCTCGCGGGGCCTGCTTGAGACCATACAGGGCCTTCTTCAACCTGTAGACTTTCCCATCTGAAGAACCAAAGCCAGGAGGCTGCTCAACGTAGATCTCCTCCTTCAAATCACCATTCAGGAAGGCCGACTTCACATCCAGCTGATAAACAGGCCATCTCCTATGGCCAGCCAAAGCAAGAACAGCTCTAATGGTTGCCATACGAGCTGTAGGGGCAAAGGTGTCATGACAGTCAATCCCTGGGCGCTGGGCAAAACCCTTAGCAACAAGGCGAGCCTTGTGCTTATCCAAAGTACCATCACTGAGATATTTGGTCTTGAAGACCCACTTGACTCCAATCACCTTCTTCTTCGGGGGGCGTGGCACAAGTGACCAAGTGCCATTCCTCTCAATAGCCTCCAACTCAGCTTCCATAGCTTTCTTCCATGGGGCGGACTGTAAAGCCTCCTTCACGGAGGTGGGCTCTCGATCCTGCATAACTCGGGACATCAAACAATAATTGGAGCACACAAGCTCCGAAGAATGCGCCTGGTGCCTCCGTGACCGCCGCGGACCATCCTGCGGTCCCCACTCCTCAGGAACCCCCTCGATCCCTGAATCACGGAGTGTGTCACGGGCCCAGCGAGGAGGAGGCCGAACCTCCCCTCGTTGTTCTCCATCAGTAGAAGACTCTGGAATGTCCACCAGTGGTAACTCCTCAGAAGGATCCGGTGGAACAGTAGACTCTGTGTCAGAAACAGAATCATAATCAAACGGCACAGGCTCCAGTGGAACTGTAGAAGGAGCCAAACTCTCCCCTGGATCTCCAAGAACGGGATGCTCCTCACCCGTTGAAGAAGCCGGAACCTCCACAAACCGCACATCACGGCTAGTATATACATCCCGCTTGACGAGATCATAGAGTCGGTAGCCTTGGGACTGGGAGCTGTAGCCAACAAATACCTGTTTGCGGGAAGCCGCTTCGAATTTGTCACGGTGAGCTTTGGGAATGTGAACATAGGCATCACACCCAAAGACCCGAAAGTAAGAAACATCTGGCTTCGATCCAAAATACGCCTCAAATGGAGTCATCCCTTCCACGGCCGAAGTAGGAGATCGGTTAAGGATGTGGACTGCAGTAGCCACAGCCTCGGCCCACAGAACCTGAGGGGTCTGTCGGTGCTCCATCATGGTGCGCGCCATCTCGATCACACTGCGGTTCTTCCGTTCGAGAATACCATTTTCTTGTGGAGTATTCGTATTGGCAAACTCCTGGTGAATTCCTCTATCTGCACAAAACCGAGCAAATTCATTAGAGACAAATTCACCTCCCTTGTCGGATCGCAAGGTCTTCAACTTCCAGCCTGATCGGTTCTCCTCAAAGAGAAGCCAATCCTTGAAGTGCGAGAAAGCTTCTGATTTTAGTGCCAAAAAATAGGCCCATGTCATCCTGCTATAGTCATCCACGATCAGCATGAAGTACGAGCTCCCACGCAGGGACTCATTCCTCATAGGGCCACATAGATCCGTAGATACTAACTCCATCGGTGAAGTAGACCGCCGCGAAGCGGTGTGGGGAATGGCATCTCTATGCTGCTTCCCCCGTATGCAGGAGACACATGGCTGCTGGCTCACCACTATATCCGGCAACCCTCGAACAAGCTGTCCCCGTGACGCCTTCCGAAGATAGTCATAGTTCAGGTGACCAAACCTAGCATGCCATAATTCAGACTGTGACTGTGAGGTAAGAAGAAGAGTAGAGAGGGCAGTGGAAGACTTCAGTTTGTAAATGCCGTTCTCCTCATATCCAGATGATAGAACCTTCCTCGATTCACGATCAAGGACTCGCACTGTAGAACTGTCAAATTCCACCAGAAGACCAAGGGAACAAATCTTATGGACTGAAAGGAGATGGTACCCCAATCCTGGTACATGCAAAACTTCTGAAGTATGGGTGCCACCTCGTCCATCCGGAATAAGCTGCATCTTACCCCGACCTGCAATAGAAACTGAAGAGCTGTCTCCAATGAGAACCTGCCCACGCGAAGGTCGCAGCTGGGCAACACCATCTGATGAAGGAGTCATGTGCCGTGAGGCACCACTATCAATAATCCACTCTCGAGATTGGGAAGCCGCCATCGCAGCATCAGAAGCATTCGGTGAAGCGTCCTCAATGACAACTAGATGTAGAAATGCAGCTGATGAGGGTGCAGCCACCGCTCCAGAATCCTTGGTTTCCTTCTTCTTGGTGTCCTTTGAGTCTTTGTCAGGGCAATCCTTCTTCCAATGGCCAGTCTTTCCACAAATATGGCATGTGGAGTCTTTGTCCTTGTCCTTCTCCTTGTCCTTCTTGGACTTGTTATCCCCCTTCTTCTTCTTTTGGTCCTTCCCCTTCTTCTGAGAGGCTTGACCTGTCAACGCCTCCGTCTTGGAAGCATTCTGTCCCTTTAACTGTTCCTCTTGGTCCAAGACCATAGGAACCAACTCCTCCCACCGAAGAGTAGACTCTCGCCCTGAAGCAATAAGGGCAGAGTAAAATGTACCGAATCGTGGCGGCAACTGGGACAAGAGTGTAATCGCCATGTCTTCGGAGGAGATCGGCTTCCCCGCATTCTGAACCTGCATCTGTAGCTGCCTTAGCTTGTTAATGTGTTCCCTTAGCGAAGAAGACTTATTGACGGACAAGGTCCGCATCTGTACCTCCAAAGAAACCCTCTTCATCAGGGTCATCCGATTGTACATTTGATCAAGCTCCAGCCATATCTCACGAGCCACCGTCAAGTGCTCGATGTGAGCGATCACAGCTGTAGTGCATGATAGAAAGAGAAAGGATCGAATCCGGGCATTCAGTTTGTCCCAATGAGACTGGGCCCTGGCCAACTCCGAACGAGCATCGGAAGAGAGTTTGGACTCATCTCTTACCGAGGGCCGGTCAATATCTTCCTGTACCAACTCCGCCAAATCATAGGACTCCAGAATGGCCAACATCATAACGCGCCAAATGCGGTAGTTGTCGCCGTCGAGCTTCTGATCTGTAGGAAGAGCCGGTAGGACAGGCACCTTCCGGTCCATAATCGCCTGGAACTCCAAGTCCATCTCTGTAGACATCTTCACCTGCAATGCCTTCTCAAACGCAAAAGCAGCCCCCTCTGACTGAGTAGACTCAGCCTGCTAAGGCTCTTCAGCGTCCCGAAGCTTCTTCACCCGCCGGAGGCGATGAAAAAGCAAAACCTGCACTTTTAGGTTGAAAACTCAAACTTTCTCCGCGACAAACAGCAGTAAACAACAGCAAATCCACCACCTGTACTCCTTTCCTGTGCGCCCACACTCGTTTCAGCCTTGTTCCAAGGCGCAGCCCTCCTGTCTGCCCTTAAACGCAAAAAATGCAAATTTGTGTCGCGATGGAAACTCCACTTCAGGTTGATTCTGCGCTCAGTCAGCCCTCAAACACTGCTCTGATACCATGTCAGAGTGCAGCGGTGCGGAAGCGTAGGACTGAGAGTGAGAGAACGCAGAGAGAGAAGGGAGAGAAAGAGACAGTGTACACTGAAGATCTGCTGTATAAAGAATGCTGAATACAAAGATATACACGGGCGCAGTGCGCTGGACTGCGTGTCTCCACCTCGACGATGCGACCTGCTGTCCACCTCGAAGTCTGCTGCAGTCTGCACTGTCTGCTATCTGAAATCTGCGAACAGAGACAGAGATCTGCACGGCACCGGTCTGTAATCTGCGACAGAGAATGAATGCCAGACTGCTGAAAACGTCAGCAATAAATAGGCGAAAATCTGCCTAGGATGGGGCGCCAAAATAGGGCGCAGCCTGATAAAAATCAGCTGCAGGCAGTCGGACTGCCACGTGGCAGTCCGACTGCACAGTCCGACTGTGCAGCTGGACTGTGCAGCTGCTGCCTGCTGCTGCCTGCCTGAAAACAGGCTATGATCTCTGACACACTCATACTTATATTCTAATATGACGTCTAGATCATATGGTGTCCAGATCATATATACTCTCTTTTAATTCTCCCTCTACATTCATACTTAAATTTATTACGACTTGCCATATGCTCTATTGGTAAAAAAATCTTTATTTTCTCATGTTATATATATGTTCATGGAAGAAATTAGAAGCCATCACCTCTCTTAACCTTCCATCATCTTTATTTCCCTTAAGATGGACTACAAATTCTCTCTTGTGAAGTTGTGTTCTTTCCATTCACTTAGAAAAACAATGTCCTAGTCTATCCTCCCTTTGGCTAGGTGGTGCCCTTCTTTAGCTTTCTTAGTGAGGATTGGAGGCTAGGTAGATAAGAGACAACCCACTCATCTTTTCAGCTCTCAGCATCCTAAGGCTGATGGCCAAACCTCCAAAAATGGAGACCGCTTATCTATATCATCCTTGGAGCATCCTAAGGCTAATGGACAAACCACATTAAATTAATCAATGCCTCAAAGATAAGCTTTGTACACATATCTCTATTCATTGGTCTAATTAGGAGCAATACATTTTGTGAAGTAAGTTTGCTTATAGCATCGCTCAACACTTTGCTATCGTATATAACCAGTTCATGTCAATGTACGGTCATAAGCCAAAACCATAGATTATCACTAAACAAAATACAATCTTGCACAATATGCAAGAAATGTTGATGACTACAAAATATACCATAAAAACATCCCAAGATCTATTAGGGGTGCACATTTTCTCTTAGACTATTTATTAGGCTTGTTATTGGGTGCCTTTATAGACAATTAGGTGGCTCATCTCTCTTAGGCCTCATCTTAGAATCTATAGATACTCCACTCTTGTATCCAATCACATCTACTTGGAGAAAGGAGTTTAAAGGTACCATTGGTCACCACACATGCCATTCACCTATGTGGTTTGTAAGGTCTATCTCATGTATTGTGTTATGAATTATGGATTCGATTCCCCATGCATTCAATATTTGAGTTCTTGTGTTCTCTCTTTTGCCATTCATTCTTTTTAGTATTCAACAATTGTAATTCTTCCATTTTTGTTACTCTTCTTGAATGGTACCAAATGTCCAATTAACATGGTATCAAACAACCATGTTGCTGGTTTCAATGCTTTATGCTACTATTCATTCTATGATAGATAATCTCCAAGCTAGCTTACTAGTCAATAACTTGTCTATAGTTGCATTATGTTGCTAATGTCATGGGTTAGTGGTCGACTTACTTTACATGCTACGTTTTTTAGTGGCCAAGCTACAACTTTTGTGTTTCATGGTTCTTGCCTTTGTGAAGGCTTCTAACCCTACATGTTGAAATGTTGACTCACATAGCACACATTCACCTTGCGCTACAACTATCTTCATGGAGCCTTCCACACAATCACCTACCTGTCCATTCAGCCACCATCCTTGTATTTTTTGTTGGATTGTCATTGCCCATTGTCACCATGCTGCACCTACCATCATTGACTTCCTACTTGGTGTTTTCTATTGGCAATGTTATTTTCCTTCACGTGGTACATTGACATTTATCATCATTTATTGTTATCGCCTTGTCCATTCACCCACAGAGCAATTGTGTTTTTAAGGCTATTATATCTTTTAGAAGAGGTTCATGTCTCATTTTGATTTTTCGTGCACTACACTCTCTACATTGTTGTTCCCATTTCTATGTACTTTATTAAACTATGGTTTTTGAACTATTGAACCTTTTGATTGTTTGGACCGATAAACCATGAGTACCTGAGGTATCTCCTATTCTCTATATTCTCCATCATCGCCTTGCTATCACCGATTTTCATTTTGACTTTTGCATCTGAGTGGCTTGAGATTTCTTCACCATAGGCTAACCTTGATCTTTTGAGGCTTTTCTTTAAGCTCGGAGGATGGTTGGTCTTACATTCATACAATACAGGAGACACAAAGGGAGGCATTCAACATGCATCGACATCGTCTACCAAATCCAATCCTAGAGTTGGCTTGAACTTCAACAAGCAATGTTTTTTCCTAGTTGCTCCCACATGAGTTGTTTTTGGGGGGATTTTGGATTTTGTGTGTATGTGTGTTTTTTTTTTTTTGGGGGGGGGGGGGGGGAGGGGGGCGCGTATGGTGTTGAAAAGGAAAACACTTAGGTAGTCTAGCTAAAGGCAAGGAACCCATGGCCATGCTGTGTTTTGCACAAGGGTTTTAGAATGATTGACATCAACTTGGTATGTCTTCTTTAGATGTCTTCTAGACTAGGAGTCACAACCCAAAGCTAGAGTCTTGAAGTATTTTAGATGGTGCATTTAAGTACTTTAAGCATCTTCTTTGAGAATCACCTATCATTGTTGTATATCCTATACTAGTATAGGTTTCTGATTGATCATGGCCATGCTATGGGACATCGTGATGGTTCCTAAGGACTTGAGGTTCCCATCATCGTATAATTTATTGTATTAACCACTGACCATCTGTGATCTAAGAGAGAGTGTTAGTGTTGTACATTTCTTGGATGTTAGGCTATTTATTAAGCATGTTATTGGGCACCTTTATGGATAGTTGGGTAGCTCATTTAGGGCTGGCTCACTTGTATCGAATCTCATCCGAGAGTATAAATACTCCACATTTGTTAAATCAGATTATATCCACTTTGAGAAATGAAGTGTTGACGTATTGTTGCTCACAACACATCACTCACCTATGTGGTTTGTATGGTACATCTTATGTATTGTGTTAGGCATTCCATTGCCCATTCTTTCATTGTTTGAGGTAGTGCTTTTGTTCATTGTTCCCATAGCCAGGAGTTTCGGAAATGGCAAGGTAGGAAACGGCTTTCAAATGAGTTTCCTACAATATTAATTTGTAGAAAACATCTAAAAAACATTTCTTACCTCTATAGTAAAAAATATGGGTTATAATAGCCATATACATGAAACACTCAAAGAAATAATCCTATCTATCCAATATCTATGTGACCAATGATCAAATTGTACACTGTAAGCATGCAAACAATGCCAAATCTTCAAGAAAATAGGTGTTATTTACCATTTCTAAACCACATTTCAGTTTATAACTATTAACATCATGATTCATTATCAATGATTGTCAGCATAATATTTAAAAGGAAACATTAAATATCACTCTAAAGCAAGAATACAAGTAACAAACATTAATAGAATCATAGAAGTAGCAAGCATAGTTGCCTCCATACGACGTACGGTACTATTCATAGTGTACGATCCGCACGATACCGTATGGTACATATCCGTATGATTTCATACATTATTTTGGACCCTTTTTGGCCACCTCGCCTGCATGTTGTCCTACGTCTTGCACTCCTTGCGGCCCTGCCTTTACTCCTGCGCATTCCGCCTGCCTGCGTGGTACTTTTTGGAGGGGTGAGAAGCCTTGGATACCTCATCCCACCCCCTTCTCCAGCCATGCACTTCCCCCCCCCCAACCCCTCAAGCCCTCTTTGGATTCCTTCTAACTGGCAGCCCTCTTTTTGACCGTTGACCCCTCTTTGAAGTTTGATTGTTTGAACTTTGACCCTTCTCTCATCTACAAAAGGTGCTTCTCTCCATGCTTCCACACCAATTCAGCAAGCACGTACCATTCTCATCTTCCTCTCTTGGATCTTGAATGGACTTGTGATTTGTCATTCTCGAATCTCATCTCCCAACCCCTCTTTCCCGCACCTTATTTGCCATTCTCAAAATCTCATCTCCCATCCCCTCTATCACGCACCCTATCAAAGCATTTACCATCATCCTCTCCCATCCCCTCTCTCTCACTCTTGCTCTTTCAACTTTACCCCAACCCTCGCACCTCGAGTCTCCCTCCCTTTCAACTTGCAAGACTCAAGTTTCAAGAGTTCGGACTCAAGCATCTATCTCTCTCTCTCTCTCTCTCTCTCTCTCTCTCTCTCTCTCTCTCTCTCGGGTCTCTTTATCCATCATCAGCACCATGACTCGTGAGAAGTATGAGGCCTTCAATTTGCACACGATCCATGTGGAGAGGGACACAAAGAAGTCCAACTCCCACCATTGGACATGCAAGTATTGTGGAAAGCACTATACAAGTGATGCAACTTGGCTTCTCCAACATCTTTCCAATATGGGGGGGCAAGTTGCTCCATGTAAGGAGATCCCTCAAAACATCGCGGAGGAGATTCTCACCAAGATGAGAGGGGGGATCTACAAGAGGAGGAGGAAGTGGCTTATCGGTACCAAATCCTATGCCTACTAACGAGGAAGCATCAAACGTGGGCGTATCTTCAACTGATGCGAGAGAGGCCTCTACCATTGGTGGTGGGGGCTCCACATCCGCATTCGGCTCCACTAAAAGACAAAGAGTGGAGGCTCATGCGGTGCTAGAGACACAATCCTCTTTCTCTCAAGCTCCCGGTCATATGTGTGGATCGGTTGCCTTTCTTAGAGAAAGGCAACGACTTGCGGATATTGAAATTGTACGCACAGTGATTGAGTGCAATCTTGCATTCAATGTCCTAAAGCAAGAGCAATGAAAGAAAATGGTAAAAGCCATTGCCAATGTGGGTCTATCTGAAGGATAGACCGGTGTTACATACAACGACACGAGGATAAAAAAGATTGATAAAGAGAAGGAGAGGATTGATAGATCCATTGATCCTATTTGGGCTGCATGGATAAAATATAGTTGCTCCATTCTCACCGACAAACGGAGTAATCGTAAGAAACAGGGCATCATCAACATACTTGTCTCATGTCCACTCGGCACTTACTTTTTGTGGGCCGTAGATACTAGCAAGAGGGGGAGGAAAACGATGGGTGCATTCATCTACCGCCACATTCGACAAGTTATCATTGAGGTATACATTGCCTTTTAAATTTATTTCACTTTCTTTCATTATGATAATTGATTTATGCATAACTATCTATCTCCCTAGTCGAATTTCTCTCTAGAATCTATCTCGATTCTCTCTTTCCCTGTGGGCCCCACGGCCCCCAATCCCCATGATCCACCTCTCTTCATTCTTAAATCTTGAAGAAACTTGAAACTTGAAAGGCCAACTCTCTTTCTCTCTCTAACCTCCAAGTATTGTTAGTATACTTACTTGTAATTTGTAAATTGTGGTTGTAGGTGGGCCCCTCAAATGTGGTGCAAGTTGTTACCAACAATGCATCGAATTATCAATGCATGGGCCATTTGCTTGAGACCGAGTTTCCCATGATTGTGTGGACTCCATGTGCAAGTCATTGTTTGGACTTGCTCATGGAGAACATTGGGAAGCTCAAGTGGGTGAAGAGGGTGGTCCGCAAAGCTACATCAATTGTCACATTCTTCACGATAAAGGTAAAGGTGCTTGCGATGTATCGTGAGCATAGCACACTGGAGTCAACTCGCTTTGCTTACGTGTGATTATTGCTAGAGCACCTTTATGAGGTGCGGTCCACCGCCTTGCGCCAAACAATGGTGTCCACTCTATGGAATGAGTGGGATGAGCATAAGACAGAGGAGGCCAAAGCCATGCAGCACTTGTGCCTTAATGAGCAATTTTGGCAAAAAGTCTGTGTCATTGTCATTGTCATGACTCCCTTTTATAGAATATTATGTATGAGTGATTACAAGGGGTCTACCATGGGCCTTCTTGTTCACTTCTTTAGAGTGGCATTGGTGGAGGCATGTGCTTGTACAGTGATCACAGAGACACAACGAGCACATGTTTTAGAGATAGCAAAGAGGAGATGGGCATGGATACATAAGCCCATCCATGGTTTTGCCGCATTGGTACATCTGGCCTACAAGTCGCTGGCAGTCATGGATAATAGGTTCCGTTCGGACCAGCTTGCTTATTTAACTTGTGTGGTCCCTGTGGATGACCACAATGCGGTCCTGGAGGAGCTAGGATGCTATGCAAATCAAAGAGGGCATGTGGCTTTTGCTTCTCCCACTTGTTGGAGGAGAGAGTCACTTGTGAAGCCTTTATTTTGGTGGCAAAAATTTGAATATGCATTGGAGACCCTTCAACCCTTAGCCATGAAGGTCCTTGCCCAGGATTGCTCTTCGAGTGCATGTGAGAGAAACTGGAGTGTCTATTCTCTCATTCACACAAAGATTCGCAATCAGCTTAGCACACGACATTTAGAGCAGCTAGTCTATTGCTGCACTAGCTCACGCATGATGAGGACTATGATGAGCATGGGTAGTCCGAAGCAAGTAAAGTTTAAACACTTAACCATAACATTTAAAATTTGTTGTTTTAAACTTTGAACATTGAAGTTTATACTTTACAATTTAAACTTTAGCATTTACAATCGTACGTGCATCACTGCATTGTGTATGTGAATGTTGATACATTCACTTTGACGGGCAACACTCTTCCGAGTATACATCAGGAGATGAGCGAGGAGGAGATGATTTTGCAGAGCTCTATAGAGAGCTTATAGCAGCAGATACTCGTGACACTTGCAGTTAGTATACTCGTGGGTGAGGAGTTCGAGTAGATGGTAGCAAGGGCATGGTCATTCAACACCCTCCATCATCAAAGAGGGGTGGTTCGAGTGGCTTGCAAACATATGTAAGGCAGGGCTCTAGTAGCTCACATCATGTGCCTCATAATGACATCCCCCCCTTGCCTACACAGTCGCCAACTGGGGAGCCATCATTTTAGAATGATGGTAACCTCATCAATGAGGATGAGTATGAGTGTGTCTCATCATCCGATGCCGAGAAGTCATCTTCAGACTCTCTTGATGAGTAGTCAGATGGTTCTAATGATGATCATGATGATGATAGTAATATCTTGTCATAGATTCATAGGTCTCTCTCTTTTTTGTATCAAATATACTAGATTGTAGTTGTATCACATGTTTTACGCAACCCGTGCAACCGCGATGGTCACCCTCATGTATTCATCTTATTTTGTAATGAAATGGCTATTTTCACTTTAAACATGTATTCTATGATCTATCATTTAATGACTTATGGTTTTTGTTATTTAAAAAATCATCTTAATTTTTTTTCCATACTAATATTGTATCATATCTTATAAAATCATAAGGTACCATTTAGTATCATATTTTATCGTATCGTACTATATCGTACCTGATAACTATGGTAACAAGGTGTCAAATAAGTCCCAAGCCTCATGAACCTTCTCAAATATCCAATACATAAATGGATCATGGAAACTACTAAAAGTCAATCCTAAGTACTAGAGAATGTATCATGAGTCATGACTCGTGTTGTATGTCCTCCTCACTATCCTCAATCTCTTCTTCCTCCTCATCACTCTCGTTGCTAGGGTTGGAGTTCTCAAGTAGATCCTCATCAATGGCTACAGCAGTACTTGTATTAGCTACATTACAAGTATAAGCTATTGTATCTTGTAGTTGGAACAAGCATCATAAGCTCCTCATAAGGCCTTAGAGTGCAAATTGCCACAAGGATTGACTGGAAGGGCTCTAGACTATCACGATTCATGAGTCCTAAGGTTTCAAGTAGAAGGCATGATTGCAAGGGGAAAAATGCCACTTTTAGGTGCTTTCACAAGGAACAATATGCTTTCATTATAGGACACACTTTTTTGAGCCAAATTGTCACTTTCCAACCACTCACCTTTTGTTTGATGTATAGCCTCAAAAAGGTAAGAAACATTTCTTACCCATTTTGTACGTTTCCTAACTTAGGAAATGCATTTCCATGCAATTGTTGTGTATTGTTCATTCTTCTCAATGTCCAACAATTATAATTCCTCTACTTTCATTGCTTATTCTTACAAGATCGTGCTACATTTTATGCTAATCAATACCATATTCCTTGAGAGCTCTAAGAAGGCATATGGATACACTTTAAGGTATCAAAAGATCCCAATATTGTGAACATAGACAAGTGTTACAAGTTATCCTTGCAATGTTATGGACCATTCCAAATTTACAAAGAAAATAAGCAATGCCCTATCGATTAGATTTACCATTCAACATCACAAGAAAGAGAAATATGAAAGGACTTTTAATAATTTAGTTAAAATAAAGTCTAATTCTTATATTCTTGGCTTTGGGCATGGTGACCAAGCACCAGAAGGGGACAATTGATACACTTCACATGCAATGGATAAGTGTATGGGCTATGTGGCACAAGGGCAAGCAAAGGATCAAGGTTAAATGTAAAACTTTGATTAAATCCAAAGTTTGGGCCGTAGACTTAAGTTATGTTGAAAGTTTCACCTAGCAAGCAACTATTAGACACAAAGTAGTCCCCCTTCTTATCTTGCCATTTACAACTCTATCTCTCTCCTTAGTAGCCACACCCATTTTTGATTGCTCTACAGTCATCTTGCTACAATTTTTCTAAGCTTCCAACCATGGAGAATGCATTTACAACATGTGTAGGAATCAAGGCAGCAGCCAATCTTCTCCTCTCAACACAAGTAATCAAAAGGCAACTCCATTATCAACAGGTATAGCTGATATTTTAACCTAAATCTCTTCAAGATAGGTTCTAACCACACTACAAGCCGAGATCTTCTCTAGGATCTCACTCATTGTACACTCTTTGGATAGTTCTATTGTGGAGAAAGCAACTTTCTTACAATTCTGTAGTGAAATATCCCTCTTTGGGAGAGTAAAAATATTCATGAGTGTTGTGCGAGATAAATTCTAAGAAATGCTCCACAAATTTGAGCATAATCCCTTCATTGTCATTTCTAGGGTTTGACAAGCAAGAGCCTTTAGGTTAGCATTTGAAGAATACAAAGTTGGTAAAAGACCCACAATAGTCCTATCACAAGGAACTGTTGTCAATTCAACCTATTGTAACTAATTCTAAGCATTCTTTAATAATCTAGAAAAATACCAAAAGGGATGCCAAGCTTTGGAGCCAACATGTCACATGTGATGTAGGGACACTCTAGCTTCAATAATGTGTGGGTTTAAGTTGCTCAATGTACTAGTTTACTAAATTAGGTGTTTGCTAGATCATGGTTTACAACTCTTTGGGTATCTAAAGCGAATTTCACAAGATATCCTAATTCTCTCCTATTGCATATAAGCCATTTGAAAGGATGCTCGGGACAATGTAAACAACCTATCATTGTCGCAAGGGTCTTGCAAAATGACGGCACATCCCATCACATTCCACTTAAAGTCCAATCAATTATTGATTACAATGACTGTATGTCCCATAGTATTGTTTATCCCAATTATTTAAAGGCAAAGATATCATCACACTTGTTAAGAATCATTTTCCTAACTTCATCCATGGGGATATGGCAAAGAACCACAATCATGCATAAGGCAGTAAGCACTACATCCTTGGGCATGGCATCCAAGGATGAGAGCCATAGTCTTGGCAATTGCCAAGAGTCACATGATGGCTGAGTGTGTACATACACTAAGGCTAGGGCAATTAGAGAATGCATAGAAGAGACTTAGGGGCTTGTCAAAACTTGTGTGATCACCGCACTTGGAGTCTTGGACTCTAGGTTTATTGGCCATCCCATCCACACACTCGAATGGTATAGGATGGTGGTATGGGAAATCAAACCTTGCAATGAAAGCATGGCCTACCCTTGCCAATAAGAAACATTGGGATTAATTTTGGAAAATTGCCTCTTCAAGATCTTCTAGTTCCTTTTGAAACTATTTGATCATAAGATAACATTTTCATTGACGCAATAATGTTTTCTCATAAATTTCATCCATACCGACTCCACAACAATAGTACCAATTTTCTCTCTCTGGATTGTGCCGTGACACCCATCCATGTGTAGTCGCATCCCAATGCATTGTCATGTCTCTATGAGGCTTAAAAAGCATTGGGCGACCTAATTTCAAACAGTAAAATATCATACATATTCACACTTGTGATTCAGTCACAATTAATGTATAGTCGTCACAACGTTGGCAAGTTAACAAAATTTGTGTGAGGCTGGATAACCTTCTAATATGCATAAGGAATGAAGTGATAGGTGCATCAACCTACATCTTGAGGGTGGATTAACTTTCTAATATGCATGAGGAGTGAAATGGTATGAACATCAACCTAAATCTTTGCATCAGACTCCAAGCCCAAGACCTCAATCCGATGCTCAAAGCAGCAAGCGTTTCCATTGTGCATTCCGTGTGAAGGGCAAAGCTTAACAATCAAGTCGGCCCCATCAAGATCTCTGACCAAAAGAATGCCGCAAGAAATAGAGGAGATCAAAGCCGTGTTACGTCTTCTCTACCCTGGACGAAGTGTTCAAGTTCCGGCATTCCCTTCGCCGATAGCAAATATGCCATCGGTGTATTAGCTAAAGAGAGTTTAGATGAACCTACGGGCTGCTCGCCCTGAAAGACGCACAAACACGAGCGCACGCGCACGCATTGTCAATAAATCAAAGAAAATCGAACTGTCGCGGTTAAACCAGTTCCATAATTCAGATCTCTCTCTCTCTCTCTCTCTCTCTCTCTCTCTCTCTCTCTCACCTTGAGCTGCGATAGCAGCGTGCAGCTGGATTGGAAGTCCCGTTTAGAGAACGCGGCTTTGAAATTGTCGAACAAGGCTTGTGTCTGCGCAAGCTTGGACTCCATGGCGATGGCGATTGCTTGTATGGAGCGTGCTACCAAACCTAACCTTCGCAACTGGACTAACCTTTGAGAAGACGCAAAACCGCGAATAGAGACCGCACCCCGCCCGTGACTTTGTGAAGGTTTTTACTCTTTACCCAAAAAAAAAAAAGGAAGAACATAACCAAGATCATTAATGTTTTTAAAAATTAGTTTTAGACGCGAACAGATTCGATATTTTATATTATATGGTGAAAAATAAGCATTACAAAAAAAGAATAACTCCAGCTCAGGCTTGGGCAGAGGAAGGCCCTTCTAGGTTGAGGCGGGTGGACATATCTCTGGCCTCAAGCCGACCCACCATACATAGGACTTTTCAAAATGACTTGGTTTTCCGAAAGATAGACACCCAAGAAAAATTGGGTATATTAATGCCTCTAAGCCTATTAGATCTTAACTCCCACAAAGTCTGGAGAGTGGTGATGCGTATCTTCTGCAGCCCTAGCAATTTGATGTGATTCTGTGAATCTGTCAGACCCAGGACACAGAATTTTCGAGCTTCAGTTGTGTTTAACTATAGCCCAACCAGCACAATGTTCCATGCAGTTCTAGCAAGACACCCATCCCAAAAGACATGCCTAAATGTCTCCTTTTCCCCGCAAAAGCATTGAACATCTACAATACCTCAATTGCTGATTTTTTCAATAATGATGAAGGCTCCTATTAGCACTCGCCAAGCAAATACTCTATCACAGAGGGGTAGGCCTAGCGACCACAGAGACCTGAGATTTTGTTTCAAAAGGTCTTGTGTGAGTTCCAAATCCCATAGCTTGTGAATTCCTTCCACATCCAGCAACTAATCTTCCCTTAGGATTGAGCATCTTTTGGAGTTTAGAACTTTGCTTATACATTTATCCTTAACCCGGAGTTGCCAATGACTGTTGTTATCTCCACTAGCTTGAGCAATAGAAATGCTGTAAGATGAAGCCTAATGAATTCCCAAGAGATCTTGAACGCTTTAGAGAAGCCATACCTGTTGCTAGCCTCTTCGAAGGTTACTCACTAACTTGCCTGGTTCAGCCAATGAACAACTCTATAAGGCCCCTTCTTGACTAAATATATGTCTCTACTTCCCAGCAAGGCTACAAATGGTGGATGAAAAGCCCATGACCAGAATACATTCTCATTCTTGGATATACTGTCTAGTTTCGAGTCCCATGAGGCCTTACTGAGAATACTTCACCAATCTTCTATCAATTCTACAGTCAACCCATGAGCCTTGATGTGCATGATAGCTTGGGAAGAGATTAAGTCCATGCTATTGAAACCCCATGCCAAGCCAAAGGTTATATTTTGTTTCCAGCATATCTCTGCAAGCATGCAAGCCCATAGCACCTTCTGCTTCGAGAGCTTTTTCAATAGCTTGGCTCACAACTTCACGGATTCCTTTCTAATGTCCAATAGATTCAATTCTCCCAATTATTTGTTTTTCATGAGGAGATCCAGTGAAAGGGGGGCTAGGTATCTTGAAGCTCATTGCTTCCCCCATAAGAATTTCCATATGAGTGAGTGCCACTGCCTGATCATGGCTTTGTTCCAAACTAGTAATGGCAGATAAAACCTAAGGGAGGGGAATATGTCCAAGATTTTCATCTTCACATGTAAAGGCCATGAGGTTAGGCTGCAACTATCAATCTTTTTTCTGATTTTCTCAAGTACCCAATTAATTTTTTAAGATTATGTGATATCAATGCCAACTGGGAAGCCCAAATATCTGAAAACAAAGCCCCTCTTGGTGACATTTCCACGCCACCCCAATTCACCAAATCAGCTTTTGTTACACTAACTAGGGAAGATTTGTTTAAATTAATTCAAAAGCCTTAGGCTTTCTCATATACCTACGGGATGTTCAGGGTTGCTTGGATGTTGTCTTTCTTAGCTTCCAACACGAGCAATAAATCATCAGCAAAACCTTGCCCTGCCAACTGTCGATTTTTGTATTGCATGCCCATTATCTTGCCATTTGTGGTAGATTTGTCCAGCAAGCAGAAGAGAGGATGGGTGGCTATGACAAATAAGAGAGGACGAAGGCTTCTAGCACAGTACCATTGACTGAGAGCATTGCTTCTGCATCTTTCCCTAGAAACAAGGGAAGGTTAGCAATTTTGTGACAAAACCCCATATGCATCATTACCTTCTTGATATAGTCCCAATGAACTTTATCAAAGGCCTTCTCCACATCCATCTATAAGAAGACAACTTCCTAGCGTGACAACTTGGCCCACTCCACTGCCATGGTCAAGTTGAGGACATTATGCAGTAGAGACTTTCCTTTGGGAAAACCATATTGATTCTGATTTATACATCTTTGCCAGACCGAGGATAGCCTAGAGGCCAGCCTAGAGGCCAGCCTAGAGGCCAGCCTAGAGGCCAATGCCTTGGTCATCAACTTGTAAACAGTACCCATGAGAGAAATGGGCCTCCAATGTTTAAGTTCCAAACATTGAGTCTGCTTGGGCGAGAGTGTAATGACACTTCTTTTCCATGTTGTTGGCAAGCAATTCTCCCTCCATAAGTGATTGATCAGAGGTGTGACAAGACCTTTCAACGAGGGCCAGAAATGCTTAAAGAATTCAGCAGTTAGGCCATCAAACCCCAGAGCCTTCCTTTTCCCCATACTGCTAAGAGCTTTGAAAAGTTCTTCTTCAATGAACTCTAGTGTTAAAGCATCATTGTCCTCCTTTTAAACGACCCTGTCCACATACTTCAACAAGGTATTTGCAGCCTCTTGATCACACCATCCATCTTGACCATATAGGAAGTACTGCCTACAATTGTTGAAAATCAACATTTGGTTAGTTAGCCAGCCCCCATTGGGTTCTTTTAGCACTACTAGACTTTCTTTGAGCCTCTTCCGCTTCAACCCCTTACTAAAGTTTGGACAGACACAATTGGGGTCCAACACCAGCCTCTTATTGAAGAGGATTCCAAAATTTTCCACTTCCGTGATGTAAGCCACTTTCCTCACTTCCATTGCTCTTTATACAAGCATGTTTTCAGCTATATCTAAAAGTCTACCTTTTGCTGTTGATGCTACTGAGCAAAGTACCTTCGCAGCCCAATTCAACTCCAATCTTTCCTGTCTACACAGCCAAACCTCTTGTAGCTTGATGCAATGCTGGATAACATTAACAAATTTGTTCGAAGCTCCTTCCATATTCTAAAGCATCTCTTCTTTCAGAGCTGTGATAGCACCTTCTACAAGGTAGTTGAATGCCTTTTGCTTGAAATGACGCTCAGTTGCAACAAGGAGCTTATGCTGAATTTCTATCCTGATTAATTCCACTAAACATAGTTGCAGGATGACTAGTGAGTGATCAAATAATAGGTTGTTGAAGTCAACATGTGAGACCACAAGAGGAAGCCATTCTCCATTTTGCAAAGAATACCATCTATCTAGATGGGCCACATAGCATACATGGCTAAGGGAGTGGAAGGTAAGATGCGAAGACGAAATTGCAAGATACTTGCAGACATCAATAAGACCAAATTACAATGCACACCATTCCCAAGCATGAAGCTCAACACCGCGAACCAAGGTTGACTCAGTTGTTGCATCAGTGTTGGAGGTGACCATGCTAAAATCCCCCCCTAAGAGAAATTTACCCAAATCTAGAGCGCCAATCTCAACCATAATGTAGCTCTATTTTTGACATCATTATAACCATTAATGTTTACCATGTCTAAGCTTTCCCCATCCCAATCCAATGAGACTTGCAAAATCCCCCCACAATCCAAGTTATATTTCAAAACAGGGTTCCAATGACTCTTGATGATTGTCAGGCATCCAAATTCATTGCCAGCTTGACCATCGAGGAAGCATGTATAATCCTTATAGGTGAAAATTGAGCCACTCCTACCGTGTAATTTATGTTCCTTTACAAGCACTGCATCAATTTGATTAGCATAAATCCAATTCCAAAAATAGAGATATTTTAACATCTCCATTTATTCCTTTAACATTGAATGTAGCAAGCTTAAGTGGAGCCCCTATCATCCTGGTGATTGCTATTGTTTGGTAGATTGTCATCCTTGGGCATATCCCTGATCTGCCCCTTCATCTCTGATGTGATCCTTAAGCCATGAGTGCCATTGAAAGTTGGGAGCTTCTGAGGAGTCTTCAACATTGATTTGGGCAAAGAACCATTTGCTCTGCCGTGCTCCATATCTTCTGGCTCCTTCATATGTAGAGAGCATGCGCAGTTTGGCATCAAGACCTGGGTATTCTTGTTCAACCTATTCCACAGGAATCCTATTAATATTAGCAAAAGCATTAGCTTTCCCATGACTGGCTTTGGGCATAGAAGCTTTATTCCAAAAGTTTTTTACCAGTAGTTGTTTGGGAGGAGTATTATTTGCCATTGTGCCTTGGCTTTTGCTTTTATTCTTAGCATTTTTAACCTGCTACCATCCATCCCCGACTGTCTCGTCATTGTTAGCAATGGCAATTTTGACTGGGGCTTTGCCTGCAACTTTTGCCCAGGTTGCTTGCGAATATTGGGCTTGTGTGACTTCATCTTCCCCTTTGTTGCATGTTTTGTTAGCAAGACAATCAAGGGAAAAGTGCCCCCAATTACCACAGTTAAAGCAAGTGCTGGCAAACTTGCTCCAAATGAGCTTGAGCTGCAAACTACCCACATATGGAATATCCACCTCCAGCAGGTCCGGCTTCTCTTCCCGGATATCCCAGAGTAAGCATAAGTGATTCCTAAAAGGACTCACGACAAGCAAGACGTAGAGGGGATAACCCAGCCCCTTTGCAATGTCAGGTAGTAGATTCCAGAGATATGCCGGAAGGTCTGGAATCTCGACCTAGACTGGACATTATCACTTGATGCTGTCTCAACCAACTTCCACTGGTTGCCAAGGTCAAATATGCACAATATACAATCCCTAAAAATATATTCCTTGCTCTAAGACTCACTTTGTCGCTTCTACTGTTGAGAACACCACCTCAAAAAAACCTTTGCATCTGTAATAGATTTGCTCGACAACATTATCAATCTACAGAATAGTGTTAAACCAGGTGGCAACATCAAGAGCCTTGGGTGGCCTCCTGGTGAAGAAGGCCAAAATGGCTCTGTCATGGAAGCGTAGGACATGGGCACGACTTTCTTAGAATCAAGCACCACTTTCTTTGCTTTACCTTCGAGTTTATCTTCCATGTGCAGTCACAAAGACTCTGCCAATAGGTCAGCGACTTGTTAAGGATCAGCCTCTAGGCGACGACTGCAATCTGCAGAGGAATCCTCAAGCTTCTCATGCAATGATGATTTTTTAATCGGCTGCTCTACTAACTGGCTATGCATATCCTCTCCCTCAATCTCGACCCTCTTGCATTTCAATGTTGTGGTTGCAGATTCTGTGCAAAGCATGTCAAGATCATTACCCTCAACACCTTCTTCCATGGCATCATTCTTGTCAGGCTTATGGTTCCACAGTATGGCCTATGCTAAGCTCCATGTTACTCGCTGAAATTTCCAATTTGTTGTCTTCAACCAGTTCTCATATTTTAAAATTTAGTTTTACATGCTCATGTGATTAAATATTTGATTGCTTGTAATGTAAATATTTCTTCTTTTAACATTTTTGGGTCCTTCTTTTGTGGGTTTTGCTTGAATTTTCAAATAATACAATTGAAATTTTAAGAGAATGGTAATGATTACTTTAAAGCCTTACCATTGAATGCTCTTATAACTACAAATCTTAATTTGTCTTCTTGCTAGCCTCATTTTCCATTCAATGTGTTATAAATTTGAATTTTCTCATTTACTTGTCCACTTTGCTTGGACTATCTAGTTGTTTTACAAATATTTTCTAAAATAGCAAGCACTGCTCTTACATGCCAAGCTTACCACCATCAAATGCTCTTACATGTAGAGGTGTTAATTTATCTTCTTATTCTCATTTTCCTAAATCGGATGATAGGCAAGAAGAGGAAGACATTGATATTGATTAGTTCACTACCATTAGCATTCTTTAATGATCATGTGGACAAAAACCTAATGGTAAGGCTCTACACATTCACCTCAATATTAATAGTACATTTAGAAACACACTATCTCAACCTAAGCATTATTGCCCTAATCTTTGTGTGAGGTGTCATTGCATTTTGATGTTATGTATTATAATGCTTAATGTCATACTTAGAGTCGATGCTATTGCGCATATTTAAGCTAAGGGCAAATGTGTTTTTGATGTGATCTTTGAGTCTAAAGTTTTTCAAATTGATTTTGGATTGCAT
This sequence comes from Lygodium microphyllum, assembly GCF_053477565.2. Lineage (NCBI taxonomy): Eukaryota > Viridiplantae > Streptophyta > Polypodiopsida > Schizaeales > Lygodiaceae > Lygodium > Lygodium microphyllum. The sequence continues at coordinate 111,638,114 of NC_141141.1, forward strand.
CACATTTTCTAAGTGTCAAGCTTGGTCAACTTGCTTTCTTAAGAGGCCTCTATTAGCCATGTTGTTTATGTTTGTTTTGTGTGGGCAGAGTTTCAGGACTTGCCCACCATATTGTGGCCTTCTTTTCTAGCATTTATTTTGTGCTTTGTATAATTCTCTAATGTGGCTCCATAAGGCAATGATTTCAAAGAGAGGACACGTGTACGTGAAACATATTGCAAGACAAACACTCATATGTACAACTTACTTGTGATGGAAAAGGGAGTGCTTTTTCAAATGTTGCAACTTGGGCTAAGGCTCCCTTCTATCTTGAATTATCAATGTATAATTTGCATTTAGGTAGGGTTTCAACTAGTTGTGCTAAATAATGGGAATGAAATATGGCAATACCTAGTGTTTACGATCTTAACCTTTTATCAAAAGGACATCACTTTGGACTAAATTGTTAGAAAATTTCATATTAATGATGCTTTGTTTAACTTAGCAACTTCGATTTGGTTGAATATCCAAATGATATGTCAATAAGTACTAGTGCTCTAACAATTGTGGAACTTGATTAAGTTTAGTCTCTACAATTTTTTGTTGGCCCTAAAAGAACCTCTTGTACATTCACTTATAATAATTGAGTACTAATTATTGGGTATGCCCTAAATGACACAGAGGTTGTTCTCTCGTCTAAGCTTGACCCTATGCAATATGGGTCCATTAAGGGAAGTTTTATACATTATTCCATTATGAAGTTGATTTGAGTTGTTGAGATAGTAGTTAATCCCACCAAGAACAATATCCTTATTCAAATGGTTTTGTATAAAGCATTTGATGAGCTCCAATTGCACTTATGAAGTGATGATTGATATTGGTTTTGTGGTCTTAAGCTTTCTTGGGAGGCTCGAGTCTCTTGCATGGCAATGACGTGCTACTATATGGAATTCTAATCATAGGGTTTTCTTGTGTAAGTCCCATTGTTTTTGCAACAATTACATACCATGCCTCTACTATTCTCACAAAAAGTAGCTAAAGACAATGATATCTTAGACCTTGACATTCGCGATAAGCAATTTTTGGAGGTAAGTCATTTGCTAATGACACTTTTCTTTTGTTCCATGCATCAAATGATAATTGAAAGTCAACGATGAAAGTTTGTAGAAGTCAACCCTAAAAGTTTATAGTTGCTTTATCTAGCTTTTAAAACAAATGTGAATTGGAAACGTGATACTCTAGTGGCATACTCTTAACAACCAATAATACATATGCAATCACTTTCTTATAATTAAATATACACTTTGTTAATAAGATTATTTATATGACATGTCAATCGCTCTAGCCAAAACGAAATCCACAAATAATCTAGGATTCATCCTTTCAATCTCAAATCAAGTATGGCTTAAGGGACCACACACTTTGTCATAGGCAACTAACAAGACATTAGGCTAGCTAATTGTTCTCCCTAGATTGAGCATCTAACCCTTCTTCTCATGCTCTCAAAGCTAGGTTATTCTATTGCTCAAAATGCTACTCACTAGTAGCTTGGTTCACTCCTAGTCTCCATACTTTGATAAAGTTGTCCAAAGGAACCAAAGGTTGCACTCCTAGTAGCTTGGATTAAGTTTTTTGTCCAAAAGAGCAATGTTGATACGCTCAATTCTTGGATTTAACTTCACGTCATGACTTGGACCTCTAGTGTGACAACACTTGAACATCAAAGTCATTCCATGAGATCTCCTTAGTTGATATGTGTAATTTTCTTTGATGGCATAGTGAGAGAGCAAACTCCTTGATTGGTTATTACAACTTTGGCCAGGGAACAAAGTAAGAAGAGTCTCAACTCAAGATTGAGGTCTTTGAGACAAAGTGATACTGTAAGAGGTGTTAGATCCTCAAGAGGTCTCCTTGGCCATATATGTGCTCATCTCTGCAAAAAAGAGGGTTCAAAAGACTTCACACACCCTCTTTCTCTTGCACTAAGCCATTCAATGTGAGTTTTGGGCAAGTGATGCATGTGGCACACTTGGGGGGGGGGGGGGGGGGGGGGGGGGGGGGGGGTTTTGGCTAAAAGCACACACCTTGCTTTTTCGAGCTTTTTCTCTGATGACACGGCCTTGGTTTCCTAATTGATGAGACAAATCTAGCATTCATAATTCTTCACAAAAGCATGGCCCAAAGCTTGAATTGAAAGATGTCTATCATTATTTTATCAAGCATGGTGATAATTTTCTTTAATTGTAAAAACATTTTTATTAAAAGATTCAATAACCTTAAGAATAATAGAAGCTCAAATGCATTAGCTTCGAAATCGAGGCCAACTTCAATCGAGATTTGCAACACTTCATTTTATAGGACTGATATTGAAAGTGATTCAATTCATGGTTTAAATTTAAATTACCTAGGGGTGGAAAAACATTGGTAAGATGGGGAATATATCCAATTTAAATTTAGGAAAATTACACCTCTCCCCATAAAAGAAATTGAGATATCCTTGCCTCGACAAGAATTGGGGGTTATTCTTTTACAAGGGAAGCTTCATCAATTCAAGTGGCATCCTCTTTTGGCCAATTCTTTCATCACACCAAAAGTTTAGTGATGCTATAGATTTAAAATTGCATGTTCTTAGACTCTAAGATCCTACTAGGTTGCATTTGAAGGATTCCATGTTTAGACATTCCAATGGATTGACCATCTAGAAGGTGGTCAAGGTTAGATACATGGCTTCACCAAGCTTACATGAAGTACATAATGAACCTTTATATGGGGGAAATTCTAGCTTATGAACATGGGTGCTGAAACATTTGGCAATCTTGTTACACCCACAACATCAAGGACTCACCTTTTTGTGCATCTTGAGTAGTATGAAACTCTTCTTAAGTCACAAATGAAGAAAACCCATGTTACCTTCCTTGAAAACTCTTTCCATTCTTTGGATATCAACATGGTGCCTATCGCAATCTTGGGCAACCTTTATAACTTAAGCACGGCCCTAGTCTATCCTACTAGCTCTTCCAAAATTTCATTAGAGGCTTCCACCTTGTTGGTGGGTTAGAGAAGTTTAGAGGAGATAGGCACTCCTATCTGCTATCATGGTAAAGGCCAATGGCCAATAGCGGGGCAAGCACCCCTTGTATATATACACATTGTATAGTCATACAAGTGAAGATAATGAAGAATAATGGTATCATTCATCTTTATACCAACATAACTCTCTTGTGTTCTTCTCTTTCTCAAACCTCTTGCACTCAATAGCTTATAATCTTTTTCCAAAATTTCTTCTCTCTCAAGTGGCATTCAATGTCCATGGGAGATCATGCTTGGAGTGAGGAGTAAAGCTTTGTCATGAAGGTCAAGGACTCTAGCTTCTTCTTTGACATTGATGCTTATTGCATGCACATTGATAGAGTTACTAATATCATAATAGCTAGGATCTAGATTTGAGTCAAGCAGGTGCTTGAGTCATTAAGGCTTGATTCAAGGTTGTAATAGCTCATTTTGGCATTGATTTGGGTAGCCATTTGTGGCTATAAGTGATGCATAATAGCTTGACTTTGGATATTTAGAAAGAGGTTTTGGGTGCTCAAAGAGATTGAGCAACATTGAAGCCTTTTAAAAGAATAGAAATCAACACTCTTCCATTTTCTTCCTCTCAAATGTAGGTAAAGCAAAGGAGAAAGTAAATACATTTCAAGCATTCAATGTGGAGCCAGTCTATCTAGTTTAAGTCGACACAAAGCATGTTCCAAAAGTCATGGATAACTATGGCAGCTTGATAGCACTTCCGTATTTTGGCCATAACTTTTGTATACGATATTGGATTGAGGTGTTCTATAGCTCAAAATGAGGAGCACGACGAGATGCTGTTTTATTCTCTACTTTAAACAGAATATAATAGTGCTAGTTTGGATAACACTTTTGGAGAACAACTTGCACTAGGAGACTCTTGGACTACTCATGTTAGGATTGCACATAGACTTCCATGGATTTGTTAACTTGAGGATTAACCACTTTATTTTATGCTTACTTTGTAAATATTATATGGGTTGAAATAAAATTGTGAATACATTTTCACATACTTGGTCTTAAGTGGTTGTTTTATGCTTAAAAGATAGCCAGAATACTTGAGAAAGGTTGCAAAATTTTCATGACTTTGGGAATGCTAAAATATCCTTTTTGCATTAGTTTTATGTTGGTTTGATATTTAGATAGTCATTACTTGGCTTTGTGGGACACTCCATTTGTAGTCTATTGGTATATTTTGATCTTACAACTAGGTATTCTTTGTTGTTGTTTTTGTTGTGCAGACATACTTTTGTCATTATGGCTTCTTCATTGAGTTCATAGAATGCATTGTTCAATATTGAAAAGTTTGATGGTACAAACTTTTTATATTGAAAAGAACAAATATGTAATGTATTTGTCCAAAAGAAGCAAGTAGGCTTGTGATTGTACATCAACTTTGTAAAGCATAAGGACCATCACTTCACTATGTATTGTCTTGTTAGCCCATAATGCATACAATAATATCCATGGCCACTCCTTTATCCTACCTCACATGACTTTGCTAATGCCTTAATGATAGGTGAATGTTCCCTCTCACTCTTTCCTTTACCTTCAGCATTTTAAGATGAAGTAAATGCCAATTTTATCCCCAACCTTGAGAAGAACTCATGAGCCTCATCTGCATCAAATTCTCATCTGTAAGCAATAATCTTTCTAACACATCCATATTGGGAAAAAACCTCTTCCAAGTATGGTGCAATGGCCCGAGTAAGAAAGTTGGTGAGAAGGAGCCCGAGCATGGAGAAAGGCATTGATTGGGAGTTAGGGAGGAGTGGCCTTGAGAGGAGATGAGAAGATGGTGGATAATAATATGGTAGGGTGCCTTGAGGAAAAACTTAAGTGGTTTGAGGTGGTAAGAGATGATGCCCTAAGTCACAAGTGTGGCTAGCGAGAAAAGGCTTTGAGTAAGGCAAAGGTGGCCTTTAGCATGTGGGTTCTTGGAGCAAGGAGGGTGCTTCCTCACCTTGGGTTGGAGACAATGAAGAAATGGAGTTGACAATGATAAAGATTCTAATCAAATGTATTCAGATTAAACTGGAGGACATGGATGCAGATGTATGGGATGAATTGGATGAGTTCGCATGCTCTATTGTTATGTTGACACTTTCAAAGTCCATGTATTTAAATGTAAAAGACATGGTATGTGCATGTGGTATATGGAAAAAGCTTGGCCACTTGTATGAGAAAGAAATAGCTACCTTCGACGTTTATTAGCTTAAAAAATCATTAATATTTGCATGGAGGAAGGGGACTTCAATGTCTTCATGAGTTGAGAGCACCATTTTTAGCCATCTAACATCTCAAAAGATTATCTTTCATGATTTAGTGAAGGCCATGTTTTTGTTAGTCACCGTACTTGAGAGTTGGGATACTTTCAAGATTGTCGTGGTTATAAGGTGATCTTGGTGATCATATGTGGAAGATTCACAAGGGATCTCTTGTTGTGGCCAAAGGGTTGAAATTTAGTACTTTGTATCCTCTACATATTTCTGGTGTTAAAGATTATATTGTAGTTGTCACCAAACAACCATCTATCTCTTTATGCCATTACTATTTGGGTTTTAATACCACTAGAATGAAAGTTTTGTGCCATTTGAACTATCTTTCTTATCTAAATTCTTTTGATCTTAGCTTTTTCAAGCATTGTCTCTTTGGAGAAGTAGGAGAAGTAGAAGATTAGAATGTCTTGATTTGGTCCATAGTGATTTGCATGGACCAATGTCCATGGTTTCATTGGGTGGAGCATTGTACTTTGTCACCTTTAGAGAAAATGCTACAAGAAAGGTTTGGGCTTATCCTCTTCACAAGAAGAGTGATTGGCATTTGCAAAAAATTCATATACCTAGGTCTCTTGCATGCTTTTGACAGTGAAGTATTTATACATATACCTAGGGACAAGCAGAGTAAAGCTTGATCCTAGGTCTAAGAAATGTGTTTTTCTTAGCTATAAAGAGTCGATAGAAATGGGGTATTGCATGTGCAATCCCAAATCAAAGAAGGTGGCACATATCCATGATGTCATCTTCAATGAGGATATGATGCATAAGCAACCTATCAAAATGGTTGAGATTCGTAGAGTGGTATTTTAGGGGGATGGGTAGCCAACACATAAGCATATTGTATGACCTATTTCACATGATGTAGGGCTTAGAAAAATAGTAAATGTTGATGTAGGAGAGACATGAGATGGTGAATATCTTTATGTTTCGCAAGATAGACAAATGGGATAGTCGGAGGTTCTAGTTGAGCCAAATTTACATAGGTTTGCGAGGGTTTCTAAGCAACTAGATATACTCCCTCTCTAAACTATGCCATACCTACATATTGTGGTGAGGCTTCTTGTTACACAAATGCTATGACTAGGGATGACATCCATAAGTGGAAAGGGCTATGTAGGCAAAGATGGATTCTTCGGAAAAGAATGCTACATGGGAGTCAATCTCTTTACCTAAGGGTAAATATGTATTGCCATGCAAGTGGGTCTACAAGTTGAAGGTACCTCCATCTAATGCATTACCTAAGTATAAGGCAAGATTGGTGGCCAAAGGATTCAAACAAAAGACGGGGATCGACTTTGATAAGATATTCTTGCTAGTAGTCAAGATGACCACCCTTCATATGATACTTGCTTGTGTTGTTATAGAGGATATGGAATTGGTTCAGATGGATGTAAAGGCTTCTTTTCTACATGGGGATTTGCATGAGGACATTAACATGCATCAACATGAGGGGTTTGTTATGGAAGGCAAGGAGCAATTGGTATGTAAGTTGTATAAAAGCTTATACAACTTGAAATAGGCTCCTACGGAATGGTATCATAAGTTTGATGCCTTTACGTGGTCTTGAGGGTACACTAGCAGTGAGATTGATTATTGCCTATATACAAGGAAGGCTACGGATGGTAGTCTTGTGATCTTGATTCTTTATGTGGATGGCATGCCCACTATTGGAAAGTCTCGGGGGTACACTAGGAGTGAACGATTATTGTCTATATACAAGGAAGGCTATAGATGGTAGTCTTGCGATCTTGATTCTTTATGTGGTTGATATCATAAGTTTGATGCCTTTATGTAGTCTCGAGGGTACACTATTAGTGAGATCGATTATTTCCTATATACAAGGAAGTCTATGGATGGTAGTCTTGTGATCTTGATTCTTTATGTGGATGGCATGCCCATTGTTGGAAAGTCAGTTATGGATGTGGATGATTTAAAGAAAAGGTTGCATGAGACCTTTGACATGAAGGACTTGAGGAATGTCAGTGGTCATATTCTTAGTATGCGCATTATGCAATATTGAGAGAAAAAGATACTCCATTTGTCCAAGAAGGAATACATTAGGAAGGTATTGAAGAGTTTCAATATGGAGAGGGGAAAGGTTATTAGTGTTCCATTGCCTCTATATATGAAAGTTAGCCAAGAGGACAGCCCCAAGTTAGATGAGCAAAAGGCTGAAATGGCCAAGGTTTCATATGCATCAACAATTGGTAGCTTACTGTATGCCATGGTTTCCTATGCATTAGCAATTGGTAGCTTATTGTATGTGATGGTTGCTATACGTCTTCATTTCACCTATGTACTGGGAGTTTTTAGTAGATATATAGCAACCCTAGAAAGGAACATTGGGAGGTAGTAAAGAGTATCATGATGTACTTGAACAATAACTAGATCTATGTGCATATGTTTTAGAAGAAAGGATGCATTTGTTCTTTGATATGTAGATGCTGATTTTGCAAGGAATGTAGACTCTAGCTACCCTACTACAAGTTTTGTTTTTAGTTTCATGGATAGTGCATTCTCTTGGATTTCTCGATTGCAGCCATAATGGCTCCAGAATCTGTCATTGCCCAAAATCTAAAGACACCTCAGGGTTTGGGATGGATTCAACCGGGACTGTATTATTTTTATTTGTAGTGATGATGTTAGACCATCTACCACACAGGCAAAGCATGTTGTAGTTATTGAGGCCTACTAGGAAGCTATATGGCTTGCTCGTCTAGTGGGAGACTTGGGCATTGTAATAGAATTACCTATGTTACATTGTGATAGTTAGAGTGGCATTTAGTTGGCACAGAACCTATCTTTCATGCAAAGATAAAGCACATTGAGGCAAAGTATTACTTCATTAGGGAAGTGCTTGAGGACAAGCTCATTGAGCTTGCCAAGATCCATATAAATGATAACCTTGTAGATCTTCTCATGAAGATTTTACCTTTTGAGCACAGAGTGATAATGGGCATTGGATAGTATCTTAAGTTTCTTCTTATACCCCCATCAAGGCACATTATTCTTTAAGTGGGAGATTGTTGGGGTAAAGGCCAATGGCCAATAGCCGGATGGGCACCCTTGTATATGTGCATATTGTACAGTCATATATAAGTGAAGATAACAAAGAATAAGGGTATCGTTCATATTTTTACCCACATAACACCCATGTTCTTCTCTTTCTCAACCCTCTCACACTCCATAGCTTCTACCTCACATCCCACCATTTCTCCCCTCTCAATAGGACCTTGAAGGGGGGCATTTTTTTGATTTGGTGATAGGAGGTGTTATAGGCAAGTTCCACTAAGCGTTAATATTGGATCTAACTTTGTAGCTCTTTCTTGCTATGCTCACTCACTCTACCCATCATTTGGGGGTGATAAGTAGTAAAGAAGCATAACTATGTCATAATTACTTCCAATAGGGCCTTCTAGAAGTTAAAGGTGAAGTTGTAGCCATGATTGCTAACTATCTTGCAAGGTAGACCATGCGGTCTGATAATTTTATTAATGAAAAGATGAGCTATATCTAGAGATCTACATGTCTTCTTTACCAAAATAATATTATGAGCATATATACCACCACTAGGATGAAGTCATAACCTCGTTACATGTTTGAAAAACTTATTAAAAATTCCATATTGACACACTCCTGCTTCAATTGTGGTGTGCCTAGGAATGGAGCACTCCTAGTACTTTTATCCTCTAAGAAGATAGGCACTATTTGACATAGTAGAGTATATCTAATTTAAGACATGGTGGTAACTCTTATTTTCTGCATTCAAGGTCTTGGTGTAATCTAGGTGACTTGTTGTTGGACTATCATGTGCTTCCTAAAGCATGAGGTTATTTGGATCTTATCTTAGGAATTGTTGATTTTTGTGGTTGAGACATAAATGAAAAGTTCCCTCTTAGTTTGAGCTCCTGTGCTACAAAGCTCGTGTATGAGCAACTGCATTGCTCTTTAGTTTATGCTGGGAATCCAAAGAGTAGAGTGATGCAGATAACTAACTGATGACCCACAATTGTTTGGACACACCTCCTAGAAAATCTTCAGCTGACTTTGATCTTTTGATTACCTACAACATGTCTACAACTTCAGCCATAGAATGCCTCTTGGCCCTTTTAGGAATCAGTCTGCCAACACATGTCTGTACAATGGTGAAAGGCACTCCATGCTATTTTTTTCTATTTCATGGGCTCAAAGGGGGGAATGAATGGATCCAACATCAGCAAAGACTACCAAGATGGTATGAAGTTTCAAATTAGAGTGCATCCCTTGACTAGAGCACCAGAGGTTTCCCCATTACCTTCCCCTGGGACTACTCCAGCTTCTTCCCTAGCAAACAGTTCACCATCTTGATTACATGCACTTCAAATTGCGATCCCATGGAAACCGCAGGCTTAAAGCTTTTTTGAAAACTACCTTTTGGATCAGCTCAAGCAACATAATCAATCCTTCTTACCTGTGGGTTCCTCTCTTGGTATGTACATTGTAGGTCATAGTGCATGTGATCGTTCAAAAATGTTGCAATAGAGGTTAGGTAAGAGATTCCTTAAACAACTAGTTGTGATTTTTGTCATATAAACAATTAAACAGTTGAGTGCTAAAAATTAGAGTCATATTGAGAATCTTTGCATATATGATCTATACAAAAACATGACTCAACATTGAGATATTCTAAGTGGAGTATCTAATATACTCCTTTGTCATCTTCGTACTATGCTAGTTGTGCAGTTTCCAGTAGTAGGTGTTGCTCAGGTTAGCATTCGTTGACTATTTGAGACCTCATTAACAAATGTTTGAGACCTTATCAACAAGTAGCAATGGAACTTGCTTTTCATACCTCTGATGACGTTTTGTGCTTATACTTGACATCTAGGGTGCAACAGCCTGCCTGATTCCTGAAACGGCCAAGAGGCCTTCTATGGCTGTAGTTGTAGACATGTTGCAGGTGATCAAAAGATCAAAGTCAGCTGAAGATTTTCTAGGAAGTGTGTCCAAACAATTGTGGGTCATCAGTCAATTATCTGCATCATTCTACTCTTTGGATTCCCAGCATAAACTGAAGAGTAATGTAGTTGCTCATACATGAGCTTTGTAGCACAGGAGCTCAAACTAAGAGGAAACTTTTCATTTAGCAAGATGGACTGCTTCATGATTAGGTGATGTGCCTTTGAAATTTTGCTTTCTGAGCATGACACTTAGTTGCTAAATTTTCCATTGCCCTTTGAGAAAATTCATGTTGTTGTTACCAAGGATATTTGCAACCTAATTTTGGACTTTCATATGATCAGGAAGTTGCATTTTGTAAGCATTAGCTCCTAGGCATTTGAGAACCTTGTATCGTCCACAATACCTCGGACTCAACTTTTTGAACTTTTCCAATGACAAATAACTCTTCTTTGGGTGTTCACGGATGAAAACCATGTCTTCCTCTTGGATGTCTTGATAGCTTGGATATCTTGTTTGATAGTTTTAACTTGATCATCCATGTCTTCTAGCATTTTCTTAGAAGCTTCAACCTTTAGGGTTGGATCAGAGAAATTTAACGACGTCAAAGAATCTTGCCCATACAATGCTTGAAACGAAGTCAAATTCTTGCCCATACAATGCTTGAAATGAAGTCATTTGAATACTATGGTGATATGACGCATTGTGGGAAAATTTTACTAAGGACAAATATTGTATTCACCTTATTGGCTCTCTCGAACAGTAAGCTCTAAATATATCTTCAATGACTTGATTAACCCGCTCTGTTAGACCATCAGTTTGGGGATGGTACGTTGTGCTAAAGCAAAGCTAGGTTCCAATTGCTTCAAATAGGCTTCTCAAAAAATGTGACGTAAATAGAGAGTCATGGTTACTAACAATTCGTTTAGGCAATCCATGAAGCCTAAAGACTTCTTTCACAAACAGTCATGCAATATCTGAAGCTTTGTAGTTGGTCTTGAGTGGGATAAGATGAGTGACCTTTGTTAGCATATCCACAATCGCCATGAATTATACCCTCCTTGAATAGAAGGTAAGCCAGCTACGAAATCCATACTGATGAACTCCCATTTCATATGTGGAACATCAAGTGGCTGGAGCTTGCCTGGCATTTTGACATGCGCAGTTTTTACCCGCCGGCAACTTAGGCGTTCAGTAACATATCTAAGTACATCATGCTTCAACATTTCCCAATAGTAATTTTTCTTGACTACATTAAAATTTTTTACATAGCCAGGGTATCCTGAGAATGGGGAGTCATGGGCTTTCCATAATATCTTCTTTTTCAGCATTTGACTGAGGTGAATGTAGAGCCTTGTTTTGAAATAGACCAGTCTATCATTCACAGTGAAATTTTGGTATTTGACTCTAAGCTTAAGATCAGTGTCCTTAACTATGATTTCTCTTTTATTTGGCTAGATCAATGATTGGATTGCTAGGTATCAATATCATGGTAGCCAAATTCTCTACTTTAGATGGCTCTTCCATGATAAGTGTATTTAGAAAAGCTTTACGACTTAATGCATGAGCAATCACATTCTCTTTTCTAGGTTTGAACTTGATTTCAAATCAAATTCTTACAAGACTTCAATCCACCGACGCTGCCTCATGTTGAGGTCTGGATGAGTAAAGATTCATTTGAGACTTCTGTGGTCAGTGACCAAAGTAAATTTGCTTCCAAGAAAATAGTGTCACCACAATTTGAGAGCATGGATCATAGCTAACAGCTCGAGATCATGGGTGTGCCTTTACCCCCAACATCCATACCCTATCAATCATTACATGGTGCTAAGTACTTTTTGATGTTCAGTGATGCTTATTTGCATAAAGTCTAGGTCTATCCTATTAAGTAAAAATCTAAGGTGTTAGCTACATTTTAGCACTTTCTTGCTATGGTTGATGGGCATAGTCTGAAATGCCTATAATCTAACGATGGAGGTGAATATAACTTGAGGCATTTGAATAGCTTTGCAATGAGAGGGATATTAAGCGTGAATTGACCATCCCATACACCCCACCTGAAAATAGTATTGTAGAGCACATGAATGGAACTATTCATAAAAGAGTCAGCAATATGCTTAATTAGGTAGGCTTACCACAATACTTTTGGGCTAAGTTAGTTACTATAGCCATTCATTTGATTAATAGATCCCCATGCACTACTCTTGGTGGTAGAGTTGTAGAGGAGGTATGGTCTGGTAAACCTTTATTGTATGCACACTTCCGAGTCTTTAGATATGGGGGCTTTCTACTATATTCTCAAATAGAAGCACAATAAATTGGATCTGTAATGGGAGCTCTCGCTCAACTGCCAATACCCATTGACTGCTTATTCCTTCAACCATTTCCAACGAGCTCTAATGGCTACCTCTCACATAGCCAACATGCTATCCCTCTCTACGAGTGTAGTGAGCTTACCTTAATGCCTGATTGAGTGCCCTCCTCCTTCAAGCACACCGATAGCTCCACATTTTGTGATGCAAGCTCAAGCAACCTCAAGCCTCCATCTCCAAGCTCTATCCTCCATAGCCATGCTCGAGATGAAAGAAGGGAAGAAAAGAGAAGAAGAAGAGAGGAGATGATGGAGGGCTTCACCACCACGATCCCTCACTCTCACACACTCACTCCTTCACTCACTCACACTCCCTCCCTCAAGCACTCACAAGCAAGCAAGAGAAAAGAAGGAGAGAGAGGAAGAGTCCACTTTGCCACACACCAAAGAATGAGCTCTTCATTCACTTTTCAACTTTATATACAAACCCCTAAATCCTTCTTGGGCAGTCATCCCCTTATCCCCTTTTTTACATGGCAAGTTGTGGCCTAAGCCCTCTTTCCCATTCTTCTCCTATTTTCCTAGCTTCCTTTCTATTTCACAGGAGGAGCCTGACACTCTTTTACAACAGTTTTAGGGGTGCCTTACATTTAAAAAATCACCTTTGCCTTTGACTTGATTTTTGAGACCGACCTTGCACTTTTAGTTGTTCTCCCTCCTGCCTCTTCTGTTGAGGCCGATTACCTCCTAGGCCATCTCTTTTAGGTACAACTTTGTGCTTTTCCACTTTCTTTTTGTGCTGAGGAACATTACCCCCCTCCTAGTTTAGTGTCAGTCCCATGGCACTGAGTTGTAGTGGTTGGAAGGTGGGATGGATGTAGCCAGATGGTTTTTTTTTGAGTTTGTATATAAGCCCTTGTGGGGGGATGGTGTGGGGTAGATCTATCTTTGAAATTCAATATCGTGTTGGACGGATCCCTGCTTGGAGAATGGCGGGTGGATGGATCTGTCTTTGAAATTCACGATGGTGTTGGACAAATCTGCCTTCTTTCCCTCCGTGATTGCTACGACATGATCTAAATATGTCTTTTTTCCATTCCGTCAAGTTGCCTTATCCCTTCACCTATGTATGTGTAGAGTTCACTACTTTACATAGGAGGAAACATGTGTGCCTTGCGCCTCGCACCTTCCTTATGAGAGCATTAGGAGGTTTTACCTCATCCTTGAGAGAGCCTTGCTAGAATGCCTGGTGCTTATTTCCATCCTTGGGAAAGCATCCTTGATCCTTGACAGGACCTCCCTCATCCTTGAGAGGACCTCGCCAAAGTAGTTGGAGCTCCCTCTGACTCTAAGCTTGCCTTCTCCTGCACTGTTCCAAATGAGCTTCTTCATAAACTTTTTCACTGAGGCTGCCTTGGTCTGCCTCTGCCTTGTTTGTCTACATTGGTGACATTGTCACATAAGATGACACCTCTCTTAGATGAGTGATAGTTCTAGGAGACTTGTGGTTTTGAGTTGATGAAGGTTCAATGATTTAAAAGGGTGGATGTGTGAGTCGATGATGATAGGGTCTCAAGGGAATTGGTATTGGGAAGAAATGGATCACCTGATTAAGGTGGTGGAGACCAGGAGTGCATTGCATGGATGATGGGGCCTTCAAAGTTGGGGAGTTGGAGTCTTTGTTTGTACCTGAAAAGAAAAGAAGGTGCACTACCTAGGGGTGTGTTTGCTTTGCTGTGTGGTGCATTGTGCTTGTGCTAGTGGGACTAAGAGTTGGGTCGAACCACTGGAAAGACTGGGTGTTGTCCCTCACTTGAGGACCCAGTTTGTGCATAAGGGATGTGCGGTGCGTGTAACTTAGGGTGACAAATCTAACAATAGGTGTGTGTTACCTCCTTAGGCATGTCTTGCCCTTGATCTGCCCTAAGCATGAAGTGGGGGATCAAAATGAGGCTAGGGGGTTAGGGACGGAGTCAGCCAACCGATGCCACCAGACGCACCTAACTTGAGAACCTGTAAGGTGTCTGCTAGTCCCAATCCACGGCACACCTTTTAGTAGTCCATCAATAGGTTTTTCCATAAATGATGCCGCCCGGTGCTCCCTTGGAACATCATGGGGTTGTCACTTAGGCCCTACCGAGTCTACTTCGCAATGGGAGAGTTCTGGCCGAACCCACTAGGATCGACCTGAAGACTTGGGTTCCTAAAATCGGATGGGTCTCCTAGCAGCCAGCTAGCGTCAGTAATTTCGAGTTCCACTTTTTAGAGGATTACTCGATCTGAAGCGGACTTGCGATTGCACTTGGTTCAAAGAGAATGGGAGACGGAGGGGAGTGCGGTACGTCAACCCTCCTGCCCATAAGGCAAAATCCCATTCCGGCCCCCTAAAACAATGCAAGTCGATTCTACCTAATGACTGCTTGGTCAATTTATCGTCTTCCTATTTCTATATTCGATGTAGAAAAGCTCCCAGCTAACCGGGACCACCCTACCATTGGACGGACCCGTCGGGGGTTACGCCCACCCGCTTTCCTCTGATGATGGGTCATCTTTAGTTTTTTAATTACCTACAACACATTTATTGGAACATATACAACCAGCTTCCTTAATTAGTCCATTTAGTCACACGTTCCTTCACATAATTTATCTCACTAACACGCATACAATTAGAACAGTAAAGCAAACTTCTTTATTATATTGGAAGTCTATTACAATTTCCATCATTCCGTCCCAGCGGAAGATACACAGAATTCCATAAGGACATTCTGTCCACCAAGATTCCACCCTCATAACTAGTATTTAGGGTTCCAGGATCCCATCCTGGGTCACAAAGGGGCTCGTCAGATTCTTGGAACAATGCAGGATTTATAGCCAGGGCCCCCTCTGGCACCTACAATTCCTACTGCTCGAGACTATCCCTACTGACAGACCTTTCGCCTACGGAGTCGGTCCAAGCCTCTCGTAGCGATAATCATGACCCCCTTGGAGTAGGGTATCGCCGCTAGCTTGGGGGTAGCCTAGCGCGATCCTTCATTTTATTCTGTTGGCAATAATTTCAATCAAAAATCTAGATTCTAGCAAACACAAACAGTCCTTTCAAATATGTATCAAATAGTGCAATGACAATCATCCCAACATGTAAATCACAGTTTCCATAGCCAAGGTAGACCTTATCCTAAGGTAACCTTTCATTCTAATGAGGATTCTTCTCCCCATAAAGAAGTGTTGAGTACACCTCTTATAACATGTTAAATCCCTTAAGGAAATATATTGTGTCAATAACTCAACGAGATGATCTATAGGATTCCTAAATAGATAATTCAGTTTCTATAACCTTCACTAATCAATTTTTAACCTCGTCGCATTTGATCATAACTATATTGAATTCGCATAAAGACATATGTACAATAACCTTTGGCAATTAATTCTATCATGATTCTATGCCTTAGTATCCCAACTATTCTAGCTACAAATCATAGTGATTAATCGTTTTATGCTTGAACTAATATGTCTTTCTAGATGAGTTATCAGTTTAATGTGTAAGTGAAGAATATGGAAGCTAATATCTTATGTAATTATCTTATATTGAAAAATGATAATCTAGTAATGAATAACCTGGTTTGGCAGCATGGCGACATTAGGAACTTCATCTTTACTCACGCTCGTATTAGCCACACCCGATATTCCATTTGTAGTGGCAACTCCCGCAACCTCGGGCACTCCCGTATCATTGGCAATACCCGTTGCTTGACCGATTGCGTTGATTTCCATGGTTTTTCCACTTCGTCGCTTTGGAGTCATCGTCCACGAGGAGTTTGAGAGATAGGGAAGGTGGGATAGATTTTAGATGAGAGAGGGTAAGAGAATATGGCTTAGTTAAAGATCGAGACAAGGGATTTGAGCTAACTCTCTTCCTCTTTCTGTTTCTCTCTCTCTCTCTAGCTTCTCGCAGCCTCTTGAAGGAGTATTCTTCCTTCTCTCTTCTTCTCTCTCGCAGCCTCTCGGGGTCTCCTTATCTCCCTTATGCCTCTCCCATGCCTCATATTTATTGTGGTTGAGAAGTGGAGCTCTTTGTGGAGGGGGATCTTGGAAAGATCAGTGATCTGATGCTCAGATCATAAATCTGATGGTTCCATTGGCTCCGAAAGGGGGGTAAAACACCAGGACACTTGGTTAGAAAGCTCTCAGTTCACTCCTTCTTCTTTTCTCTGTTCGAAGTGCTGTCTACTGCTTGTAAACTGCGATCGCGGCGCGCGCGATTTCACCAGACACTTTTCTTTATTTTTCTTTTTATAAAATCTTCAAACTAACTAACACATCACTTGTTTTTTTTCTTTTAAATGACATCTAGTTCTAGAAATCTCCATATCTCTCTTTTAAAAAAAAAGATAATCTCTAAAATATCTAAATTATTCTAGTCTTGTCCAAAAATCTAATATTTTTAGACCATCCAAACTATACACATTATCCTAGTGATTAATATAACTCATAAGTTTTGTTCACGTTGTAATTTACGTGAAGGGTGGCCACGGTCCTTGTCAATTCGAAAAAAATATCGAATTTACGACTCTTGATTTATCTAAATAAAATATTTTAAATTAAATAAAAAATATTAATAATTAATGTTAGTTAGTTTTTACCTTAGTTAGTCTTTAGTTAGTAATCTTACTAACTTATTAATTAACTAACTTTCTTTTGAACTAACCAACTAACTTTTATTGTGTGGAAATATTACAGAACCCCTAGGTGCAGTGATTGTGGCCTATGTGGGATGAACTACCCATTGTGATTTCTTCGCTTATCATCTTTGCTTTCTTTTTCATTCATTCATTCTTTCTCTTCCTCATTCATTTTTTTTCTTTCTTCTTCTTCTTCTTCTCTCTCTCTCTCTTTTAAAACCTTGACCTTCGAGGGGTAGTACAAAATAGAGGATCTATTCCTCGCGTTCTTAAGTGTGAGATGGGGAGGAAGGGGGCTTCAATGATTTACTAAGGAAGTTCCTACTTAGCATGTACCCTTTTTGGCCTATCCTAACATGGAGAGAGTAGTGAACAAAAATGGATAGCCACAACTGGTAAAATGGATGTTGTTCATGTCCTCAAGAAGGGCCATGCAAAATGACAGGAGCAGGGCAGCACATGGTATTAGCCGAGTCATGGCGCATCCATCTATTCCCATATCAATGTCAAAAAACAACGGCGGGAGATGGTACTTTGTTGGAGCATGGGATTACTAGAGGAGTGTCCTAAAGTAATCTAGTTACATATTGTTACAAAGGCGGGGTCTGGGCAGGAGGAGAATTCCATCAAGAAGTGAGCCATGGAGTCCCATAGATCCTATTCCGAGAAAGCTTTATGGCATTGATGTTGTAGATCTTTGAGAAGTCGTATCAACCATGTATAACAGGGTCAAAATCTACCCCTACCCCTCGAGGATATGGTAGATATGTCGGATCATTTTGCTTGAAGGGCAGGGAGCTGCAAAATGACATCCATGTCTCCACATTGCCGTTCCAAACTCTTCTCCTCCATTTAGGTTGGCATTCATAACCTTTCACCATGTGGGGCACCTCCTCAACCTTTTTTCCCTAGTAATCTAGGGTTTTCGTTCCCCAAGCCATTGGATTCTTCTCTCTTTTGGCAAGCCATCGGTCCCCAAGCCTTCTTCCCATGGTGATTACTTCCATTATTACTGCTTTGGTGGATAACACTTTGCTCAAGGACGCTGGGTATCGAAAGGTGAAATCAAAGGGATGACAACGATTTTCCCACTACTCCCATACTGATAGCTTCATGTTCCAGTTCATGGGTGAGCAATCCCTCTTTGGTGGGATGGGAGGCTTTGGGACTGCAGGCGGTTGCGCTTTTGCCCTTTTGCATGCTTGGTCAAGTATTCTAGCCCTCTTCTTTTTAGCTTCTACTTTTCTTTTTGTTGTGGCATCTTGCTCTTCAGGGGGTTTTGGTTGTGGTGAGGGAGGTGGTGGAATCCACTCCTCATCTCGTTGTGCCCCGTCATGGCTCGACCCTACTACTGCTTTCTGTGGTTGTTCTTCTTGGAGTCCCAATGTGTCAACCTCTTGCAGCGTCAAGCCTGCTCTCAATAGATTTTCTTGCTGATCTTGCTAAGTCAGATTGAGGCTTGTGTCCTAGATTTGGGAGCATAGCCCTTGTTTAATCGCCTTCCAAGCTATTTCCAATTTTCTTTTAAGTGCCTCAATTGCCTTCTCCTCTTTAGAGAGTGTGATGTCTAAGATTATGCTGAGGAAGGCATGTTGTTGGGCTTCTAGATTGGCCTTTTGAGCGGTGCCTGCCCTGCTTTTTGCTAGTATTTTGCGTCCTTCTGCAACGGCCAAGCCAAGTGACTCACTAGGTCCTTCACTTTCTTCTCGCTCTTGGCCTCCCATTCCTTTGCCTTCTTTTTCATCTCTTCCAAGCCCTCGCTTTGCCTTTTTGGCAGGGCCACTATCATTGGCTCTTGCCCCTTCCATTTTTGCGCACTTTTTTCTTTTTCTTCTATTAAGAGCTCAATCTCTCTCTCTAATCTTACTTGTACCTCTCTTTCCCTTTGCACTCTATACTCCACTTCTTCCCTCTCTCTTTGTCGTTCCTCTTGTTCTAGTGCTTTCTCTGTCTTTACCGTGGTGAGCTCTTCCATGTCCTTCGGGAATTTTCTCATCTGCATTTTGAGCTCCACCTGCTATAGAACCAAAAGCTTGTACTCCCTTTGTGTTTAGACCAACGCATGGTTCTCTTCTTCTAGTCTTTTTTGCCTTTGTTCCTCCTCATCTTCCTTGGCCCTTAGCTCTACTTTTAGTGCATGGATTTCTTTTTATTGCATGGCCACTTGGCATTTTTTTTTCTAGTTGGAAGGTGGCTGACATTTCTCTTTTAGTTTCCATCTTTGTCATTGTGGCTCTTTTCTCCTCTTTTTCTCTTTCGTATTGAGCATAAATCTCCTTGACATGCTCATCCTGATCAGTGGGCTGCAGCCTTGTGGTAGTGGTAACCTTGAGTCTTTGTCGCTTGGACCCCTGTTGAGATTCAGCATCTGTAATTGTCGGTCTTTTCATTCCTATCATTGGAGTCCCCCCTGCAGTGGAGTCAGGCATTGGCGTATGTGCTTTATCGACCGAGAATTGCACCCACACCATGAGGTTACTCACGTCAACCATGATTGGGGTGCTTGGCATTGCTGCAACGGTTGGGATGCCAGCAAGATGATGGGTGGGATCGAGTGGAGTGGGGCCTTGCCTTTTCCCTCTGGAACTAGTGGAGGCAGGCCTTCTAGTGCTTGGCCATTGGTTCTTGGCATGTCGTGCCTCGGCAGACTCATTGCTGCCAACTCCTTGTACATGCACTACTGCTCAATGGACATGTGCACAGCTTGTGCCAAGTCCTCTTCTTGTTTTCTTCTCAACTCTTCATCTTCTTCTTCCACCTTCTTTGGACGTTCCTCCTCTGCCCTTTTCGATTCTTCTGTTAATTTTTGCAATTTAGTCTTCTCTTTGTTTCTTCTCTCTTCTTTGACTTTCTTGGATTTTCTTTGTGCTTTTATTAGCTCTTCTTTCTCCTTTTTTGTCATTCCCTCTTCCTGCCTCTCCTGTGTCGTCTTTTTCTTGGGCATTTTTTGTTTTCTTTTGCTGGGCTAGCCTTCTAGTGCTCCCTCCTCATCACTAACTATTCTTTTACTTGACTATTCTCGTTCTTGTCGGGGAGGTGACCTTCCAGGCATTTCATCGGCTCCTTCTTTTGCATTTTGTGTCTTCTTTACTGCTTCATGGATGAGGGTAGTCAAGATTCCCCCATATCCGATGAACGAGGCTTTGAATGATGGTTTCTTCCTCTTCGCTCCATTTAATGTTGGGGATTCCCCACCCGCTGGCTTGCTACCCAGGGCTAGTGCTTTAGCAAATTAATTAATGGTTTTCCACACATAGCCATTCCAGTCTATTTCATCTAGCGTGCGGGCTACCAATCTCTCCAGCATGGGCACATTGATTCTATGCATAAGGGAGTTGCACCATTGGTTGGAGAAGAGGGAATGGATGACTTTTGCTTGCATTCTGATTTTTGGTTCGGGGATGTCGTAAATGCTTATGCCGTTGTTTGTTAGGACTTGCTCCTTCCTCATGTTCAACATTGCATATACATCCCTCTTCTGTCTCCTTTCTACCTTGGGTTCTAGACCCAAAACCTTCTCCACCAAGGTCTTATTGAGCTGAATTTGGATTTGCTTTGCTCCTTCTCCCCTCCCCACAATCACTATCCCACATTCTCTATCAAGGTTGTAGGTCCTCAAGAAGTCCACACACTTGGCATGGTCGGGTTCCTATTCGAATTTCTTGATGTACTTAGATAGGTTGCATTGCTTCATGACCCTTTTGGCAGCCTCCTCCTTAGCCACCACCTTTGCGATGTTATGGATGCTTCGAAACTTTAGCTGGTTGTAAGTGCAATTTTCGAGGAAGAGGCCAAAATTTGCTCTTTCCTTGTCCGTGAATGGAAGACAATGGGCACAATCTTGTTGTGCTGCCATCTTCAACTCTTGTCATACAACCATGGTTCACCATTAGTGTTTTTAAGACACTTCCTTGCTCGAAGATAAACATGAGTTGATCATGCTTTTATGGAAAGAAGACATGCTTAAGCATAACAAGAGAAATTTCCTTCGAGTAGTTCTTATTCGTTTCCCAAAATTTCACGACATTATTCCTTAATGAAGAGTTGATTTTTATCTATTTTGGCATTGATTGAAGCTTTAGTTTTTCCTTGCGTGTTTCATTTTCCCTTTTGCATGTTTGACTTCACCTCTTCATTCCACCTATTGATTTTGCCTTACTTCATCTTACTTCTATTCCACCTTTCCCCCTCCCCATTGGGGAATGAGAAGAATCCTTCCTAGGATCTAGAGGTTGAAAGATCAAGGGCCTTCAGTGCGTAATTCCTCTCATGGATTTTCAGTTGCCTTGAGAAATAGCCTATCGGATGACCTTGCTGCATAAGCACACAAGCTAGTGCAAGAGAACTTGTGTCTATTACGACCTCAAACTCTTGACTTAGGAATGGGTGCTATTACCAAACTTTTCTTGAGCTGCTCAAAACTGGCATGCTCAATGGGTGTCCATATAATGGCAATTTGCTTTTTCAGCAAATAAGTGAAAGGTGATGCTATTTAGGGCATAATTTTTTATGGAAATTCTATACCATCCAGCCAATTCTAAGAAACTTCTCACTTCCTTAATTGTCGTTGGAGGTTGTCACTCTTGAATATCTCTAACTTTGGCTAGATCTACAGAGACTCCTTTAGTAGATACTATGAATCCGAGATATTTCATCTGTCTTTTGAAAAATGCACATTTCTTTTTCTTCACATAGAGCTTGTGCGTCCTCATTGTGTCTAGCATAATGCGCAATTGCAGCTCATGTTCTTTGTCTCTCTTGGAGTATGTTAGGATGCCATCAAAGAAGACTAAGACAAACTCATCAAGATAAGGTTAAAAAATGTCATGCATTAATATGTTAAATGTAGCAGGGGCATTAGTTAGATACCAAAAGACATTACAATAAATTCAAAATGACCATATATGATATTGAAGGCAATTTTGGGGATATCTTCTTCCTTGATCCCTATTTGGTAATAACCAGATTGAAGATCAATCTTGGAAAAGATTCTCGTCCCTTGCAGCCTATCAAGTAGCTTATCTATTATTGGGATCGGATACTTATTCTTGATTGTTACCTGATTTAGACCTCGGTAATCAATGCAAAGGTGGATAGTTTTGTCTTTTTTCTTTTGACATAATACTGGGGCTCCCCATGGCGAATTACTGGGTCTGATGTATCCTTGATCTAGTAAGTGCTTGAGTTGCTCTTTCAGCTTGTTGGGGTAAAAGGCCTCTGGGCCTGCCCGTGTACATTGTGACCACCCATTTTTTATTCATATATAATATGATAGTGTAATAAGGCTATCAATTCAGTTGGACATCACCTACATTGTGCGTGCTCTTCTCTCTCACATCTTCCTCTTCTCATTCTCCACTACCATTGCATCCCCTTCAATTGGTATTAGAGCTTTGGATCAGAGCTTAATCGTGGAGCTTGGCCTGATATTACTTCAGCCCAGATTGAAGACCTAGAGCTTGGAGTTTCAATGCCATCCATGGCTTCTTCCCCTCGATGTAAGATTTCATCTCTCGCCTCTCCCTGGCCCTCATAGGCTCTTTGCAGGTGTTCCTTGGCTTCATTGGGCACCTATTCATGATGACTTGGATTTCTTGTTATCTTCTACAGGTTCTTCTACTTTAGACATTGTTTGCTTCCATTGTGGGAAGCTTGGGCATGTTCAAAGAAAATGCTTTAGACAGATTAGAGAGCAGCAGAGACAGAGATGGACTCGACATGAGTAGAGAGTCAGAGATGCAACAGATGCAACAAGTGTTACTACTCTTACTAGTGGTGAGGTACATGCAGTTGCCCATGATGATGCAGTTGAGCATGTACTCCTACCATCTTGTTTCCCTACAACTTACTTGCTCACTGATCAGGCCTATGCGTTTGATTGGCTTTTGGACTCTATGGCATCTTGTCATGTTACCTCTCATAGAGCATGGTTCTCTTCTTACAGGGAGGTTGACGGATGTATTGATTTGGGCCTTGAGCAATCTTATGCTATTGTTGGTATAGGGGATATACACCTAGCTTTGCCTAATGGGACTTCTCTTATACTCAAGGATGTTTTAAATGTTCCCATGCTTAGTAAGAGCTTGATTTCTGTCAGTCAGTTGCATAATGCAGGATATACTATTTCTCTTTAGGATAGATCATGGAAGATCTGTCGTGGTTGCTTGGTTTTGGCTAGAGGTTTTAGAGTTGGTTCTCATTACCTAGTGTATGTCTCTCATGTGGGACATTCTATGGTAGCAGCTATCCAGATACCACATGCATTGTTATGGCATTATTGCCTAGACCATATGCACCACAAAGAGATGGAAATCTTGTCTCGTTTAGACTCATTATTGCCTCCTATGTCACTTGTAGATCTTGATGCTTGCCGTGATTGTACTCTTGGTCCTTGTAGAGCCCCCTTGGCTTATGGCAATTGTACGAGGCATGCTCCTCTAGATCTTGTCCATTGTGCAATATATGGACCTATGCCTTCCCAGTCACTTGGTGGAGCATCATACTTTGTGAAATTTGTTGATCATGCTATCCACTGTGTTTGGGCTTTTCCCTTGGTGCAGATTGAGGATCCTACAATTATGCTTGATAGGTTTATGGATTCAGCTAGTAGCAGGCCTAGGTGCTTGCTGATGGATTATGAGAGTCATGCTCTCTCTCCCAGCTTTCGGATCTCTTGTTAGCAATATGGCATTGATTTCTTGTGCCCATGGTATTATGGGATTGCTCATGACATGTGCGTGACCTTACAGGCAAAGGTTGCTTCTATGCTTACCACAGCTGGGTTGTTTGATGGCTTTTGGGCTGAGGCCCTTATGACGGTAGTCTATTTGGTTAACAGGACTCCGTGCTTGACCTTGGATGGTATTACACCCCATGAGGCATGGAGTGGCATGCATCCCTCCTATGATTACTTGAGGATGTTTGGCTGCCAGGCATATGTATGTATGCCACATGAGTCTATGTCACGTAGATGTATCCTTCTTAGTTATGGAGATGGTGACTTTAAGGCCTACAAATTATGGGATTTGGATGCCCAGTAGGTCATACACAATTGTCATGTTGTCTTCTATGAGATGCAGACACCTCTCAGGCCTCTTGATGAGCGTTTAGTATGCTTTATGGCTGATTTTATAGCAACTATAGTGCCATTACATCAAGATGTTTATGCTGAAAATGAGGCACTTATTGGCCCAGATGACATAGTTATGCATAACAGTTAGGGTCAGGATGTTGGTGGTTAGTTGC
The DNA here is from genome assembly GCF_053477565.2 of Lygodium microphyllum. Classification (NCBI taxonomy): domain Eukaryota; kingdom Viridiplantae; phylum Streptophyta; class Polypodiopsida; order Schizaeales; family Lygodiaceae; genus Lygodium; species Lygodium microphyllum. Next base: position 111,662,614 of record NC_141141.1, read on the forward strand.
TAGACCCCTGGCAGGCTCACGAGAGCCGTTTTCTTGTAGTTTTGCAAGCTGGACATCCAGCCATATGTCAGTCTTCCGCTTTGCTGTGGCCACATGTAGTCTTGAGACACCATTGGACGAGTGTTCGGGATGTTGGCTCTCTTTCAGTGATTGACTCTGGAGAGTTTGACTGATGTCCGCGTTGTCTTGTATGTGCTACGGTGATGCTATGCGTGACTCTGATGCTTTACAGCAGTGCAGCACTGATGAGTTCTGCTTGCTTCATGAGAAGCATTCTTGGATTGCTCCATTGTATGGAGCTGCAGGATCGCTTATCTCTTGGTCATGGACTCGGGGATGTTTGACTCTTCTTCTGTAGAGGTTCGCGACACTTCTTGCACAGCTCACTTTTCGATTAAACGTTGGGTGAGATATCATGATTCCTCACCTTATCTTTTTTTTTCTTTGTTTTCACTCCCTAGCCACATTGGAATTTTAGTGGAAGGTTGTTGGGATCAAAGGCCTTTGGGCCTACCCGTGTACACTGTGACTGCTCATTCTTTATTCATATATAATATGATAGTGCAATAAGGCTGTCAGTTCAGTTGGATAACACCTACATTGTGTGTGCTCTTCTCTCCTGCATCTTCCTCTTCTCCTTCTCCACTGCCATTGCATCCCCTTCACAGTTCAATTGCTTCAAGGATAGACATTTGATATGGACTCTTAGCGATTGGAGCGGCTCCTGGATCAAGTCTGATCTCATGATCGACTTCTCTTCAAGGTGGTAATTTAGTCAGCTCTTCTAGGAAGATATCATCATACTCCTTCAGCCAAATATGACTCTCCCTCGTCTTGTTTATTATGCTCAACCTTATTTAATTTTATGAGATACACATGTAATTCTTTTCTTTACCCTTTTATTATGCGACATGATCTGGCTAGTTGAACCTTGGGTTTTTTTGCCTCACCTTAGGTCATCACTTTTTCCCCCTTTAGGTTTTGAAAAGTCGCCTAGCTTTTTCTGCACTGAATATGTGCATCATTGGGGATTAACCAATCCATACCTAATGTCACTTTGCAAGTTTGCTGAGTAGATATGATTTTTTTTCCATTAGCAAGTTCCACAAGCAACCTAGATGTAGATATTATGTCTATACCTAATTTCTTGGCACACTTTGGTGCCATTGAATTCCGATGGCTTAACCTGCATAAGGAGATACTTCTTCTCTTGAATTTCAGTCGGACTAGCGATAGTTGTATTACCCTGGGTTATCATAAGTTTCACGAATTACTTTAGTGCTTAAACTTTTCAGCTTCATTTTCACATTAACATATCTTACTAGTTTTGTAAAACAATGATGGATCAAAGAGTACAATATTTTTACAAAATCTAGCTGTTGTTATCTTTTACTATCAGTAGCCATATACACCGATTTTTACAAGTAAGGGATATTTACAAATGGCAAATGTTTACAAGTATAGATACATCAACATTGATAGGATAGGTTGGATGTTATGTACAATTTTCAAAACATGATATCGTTATATCTTTCTTTTTCAGGGATGGATATCAGTTACATTCATGTAGAAAAAAAGTAAGCAAATTACTGTTTATGTCCAAAAACCTATACTGTGGAATTAATGGCAAACCTAAAAAACCATGGATACGGTAATCTTGATACTTGTGACATCCTTGGATTATAATCTTGTCGGCTGGGTTTACCTTTGGTACCTTGTCAGAGACATAACAGTCTAGACAAATTTACTGATCACTGGTAATCATAAGTGGATTCCTTCTGGATAGACAAAAGATAAAGGCCTTAACTACTTTTAAATTTTTCATCCATTCAAGGCGTTTCAGATTAGTCTGCATGTTGAAGAATCGATCGCTCTCAATGTAACAATAACACTCATCCCAGAACCATCTTCTTTCGTGATTCATAGGGAATGGATCATATAGGCAATCAAGTATCCTCATCATTTCTCTTCTCCACTCATCATTCGTGGAGTTTAGCGTCGATGTATACATTGCTCAAAAAACAAAAAAGTGATTCCAAGCTTCATTATTTTACTAAAGCTTATCCCTTAACAATTAGAAGGCTGATTATTACTTAGAATAGTTGGTCTTAAAAACCATAGATATTTTAAATTTCAATTATGCTCTGATACTGCATGTCACGTGCCTACTTAACAATTCCCTGGCAGCACGTTTTAGTGGTCCATCTGGGAACTATCCTAGACGACTTTGCCCGGCACTTGCGAGAATGCACAGGGTCTATCATCTAGGTTTCCCAGAGTCCACCCCACAATGAAAGATATTGATCGTCCCTATGAGGATCAACTTACAAGCTTGGGGTCCTGATTTGGCAATTGAGATCTCGATGCATCAGGTAGCTCCATCAGAGGTGTCCCACATGGGCTTCTCGTCCGACTAGAGCGATCGTAGTTACCCTTGATTCATGGAGTGCAACACTTTTTTTCAACAACTGGTTAGGATTCATGGAACCTTAACGGAGTTTTGGCATAGTTGCCGCACCTTTCCCCTAAGATAATTTTCGATCAAGGTTTTAAGACTTGCTCTCCCTACGTAAATCAATGCTCAGCTCTACCTAATTTTTTCTAATTAGCATTTTCTTCAATCTCTTGAGAGAAGCTCCCAACTTACCGAGACTACCCATCCATAAGACGGATCCATCAGGGATCTCACCCACCCACTTCTTCCCACAAATGATTTTCTTTAGTTTTCTAATTACCTATCACATTAAGTTATGACATATGAAAGGAGCTTCGTTAATTAACCCGTTATCATAGGTTCCTTCACATAATTTTATAGCACAACACAAAGACAGAGAAAATAGTCTTTTGATGGCAAAAAAAATTTTGCAAAGTGATTTACAATGCTTTTCCCCTTCGATCTACGTAGAAGATAAACCTCTGTTCACCGGAAAATGCCTTCTAATGTGTAGAAGAAAACAAACCCTTCAAGATTTTCGTCCCTTCACTAGTACTCGGGACTCCAGGATCCCATATTGATTCACATGAGGGTCAGGTAGTTCCTAGGAGTGATTAAGAGATTTACGGCTAGAGCCCCCTTGGCACTCCCACCTCCTCCTCCCTAACCGATTCCTCATTGAGTGACCTCTTGCCGTTCGGGCCGGTCCAAAGCTCCTCGTGACGGTATAAAATAATCCCCCTTGGAGCAAGGTTTTGCATCTAGTTGTGGGGGAGGCATAACACGATCTTTTTGCTTATTATCTTAATTATATATTTACAATCAGATCTAATTGCTGTAAGCACAATCAATCTTTCCTATGCAACCATCAACACATACACAAATTTAAAAAAAAAAACAACACCAAGTGTTTTTAGCTTAAAAAGCAGTCCCATCCAAATCTAGGGTTTCTATTTTAAGGTCCCATCTTATTATTAGGGTTTCGCTTTCCACTTGCAACTCTTTTTTCTGGATTCGCAAGATATTTAACGAATTTTAAGTCTTTTATTCTTATGTAAATTTGGTATTTTCGCCTTGAAAGAAAATATGGGCATTTATACTTATGGCATGCAGTTCATGCGCTACCCTGTGCTTAGCAGAATTTCAAATGCTTTTCCAAGTTTGTTTAGATTTTAGAATTTGTAACGACAAATTCTTATCAATGTCCAACAAGTCATAAAGACTTTCAATATTTATTTAATTTCATGATACTAATAGTTTCAAGGTTGTCGAGTATTTCATAGTTGTTTTTGCCTCAACATTCTCGATATTTTAGATAAGGTTTTCTCGTTGACTTATACATGGGTCAACTCATGATATTGACAGTCTAGCTAATATAAACATTAATATTAACATTGCGTGTGTTTTCAACAAGAAAATAATTTTTATTTTATTCTACTTATATTCTATGGTTTAATTGACGATGTTTGACCATTTGTTGAACTTTCAACGTTATCTAGAAAGATCAAATTTCATTTAGTTATGTCTTAAGTGCAATGCTGATTGTTTTTCTAAAAAATTTATTCTAGGCAATGCAAAAATCATAAGTATATTTTTTCTTTCATCTTTTAGATATCAAATTGTATTACTACGCACCTAATTTATGCGTCTCTAGTATATATTTTTATATACAATTTTTTATTGATTTAATAGATTTATTATTTCATGGTATTACATAAATGATTTTCTATAAATTATTATAAAACTCATATCTGTTTCTTTATCATTATCGAAATGAAATAGAGATAGTTACTTTGAAGAAAAAATTATAAAGCATTCCCTTCTTTAACATCGTCTACCTTTTTTTGTTATTATAACCACATGCGTTATTGATGAAATAAGAATAAATATAATAAAACAAACCATAATTAAGATATTTTTTTAATGATATGCATATAATCCTTTTCCAAGTGAGAGATTCTTTTTACTTAATAGTTAATTATTATATTACTTAGGCTATTTTTCTAAGCGACAGTTCATATGCATTTTCTTTAGAATGCGTTTCTAATCGTTTAAGCCTAAATATAGCAATAATATTATAAAATATTAATTTTTTTCCAAACCGATGAGATGTTACCTCTCTCAGGTTTGCTGTAACGCGGGTTTCACCAATTTCTATCACGTCATTTTCTCCATTGACCGCGTTCTTTGCTTCCCTTGCTTGAAAATGGCTTTTTGAATTTCTATGACCTCGTGAAGCCATGGATGCCAGGCAAAATTGACATGGTAGTTTAGGAAGAGTTGGTGGTCGTCCAGAAAAATTTTGCCAGCGTTTTGCTTAGCGATATGACTATATGGGAGAAAGGCGTAACAAGGGGTAGAGAAAATTGAAACGAGGTAGAAGAGGGGTATTTTCCTCTTTCAATACTCAAGCTACAATGAAAAAGAGAAGTAGTGAAAATTTTCCATCATCAGGAGGTCTTCCTTCTTGCTTTCTTTGTGAAGGAGAGGGAGCATGCAATCGACTCATTCTTTTGGCTACTGGTCAAGAGTCAAGTGAGCTTTATTAAAAATGTCTTTTGATTGCCTATCTGTTGGATGGTGGCATGGGGATGATTTTAAAATGCCTTCTCTCTCTCTCTCCAGGTATTAAAAAGTCATGATTTTTTGTCTATTTTTTATTTATTTTTTCTTCTTCAAAGCGACTTCATTTGGTGGTTTTTAGCCAAGTTACCTCATGACTTATCTACTTTATAAAGTCATGCCATACTCTTTGATACTTAACTTACTCAATATCATGCTCGTTCTTGCATGTTCTTTATCTACCAATTAAGGCTTTTGCGATTTGTCTTGCGATTACAAAATCAATGTGATCTTTGATGCATTAAATGGAATTTGGAATGCAAAATCAAATATAATGCGAAAAAATTATGATCAAGCCATCGTAATATTATTTACGAGGCATCTCTAGTTTTTGTTGGCTAGGAACATTGATGCGAGACTTGATATTAAGAAAATTACGTGCGGTCACTTATGCGATAGCTCGACGAGCAAATTTTTTTTGAAACACCTCAAGCTCGAATTGGTTTCTTGATATGAAGCATTGTGGCGAGAATATTACATGCTAAGATGATTGAGATTCAGTCTCTTTTCAAAGCTGTAGATTGTGTCTCAGACTGATCATTTGTCACATATTTACCTTCACTAATCAAGCAGTTGAATTGACAATTGGTCCTCCGAGGCAATGAAATAGATTGCAATATTGGTGTATATGATCTATAATGTATATTACTACTACCAATTTTTCTCTGAAGGTTCATAAGTTTCATGGAAAACATTCAGAGTATGTGTAATGGACTTGTAAATATGTCTTCTACCTACAAGGCATTTTAATCTATTTCTAAACCTGCATCCAACTTTGCATGGCACTCACAGAGAATTTCCAAAGCAATATGACAACCTCTAAAGAACAACATATTTATATACTCCTATAGACTAAACTATTTTGCCAAGCTTACAACCAATGGTATTTTTACAATGATCCAAAACCTATTTTTCAAGCTTAAAGAAAGCAAGTGTTTGACTTGCATATGCTGCTATGAACCAAACCTACAACCAGTCCTATAAGGCATTGATAGAGCATTCCTTAACTTAACCTTTACAAGCTCAGAATATAACAAGTAATAGTTTGATAGGTGGATCTCTTTTGCCTTTTTTTGTGAAGAAGTTTGAATTAATGAATTGAAATATTTATAAAGTGCATTCTCCCCAAGAAGACATGGAGGCCAAAGGCTACAAAAAACACAAGGCTACATGAATAGAAGAAGGGAATCACCAAGGGGGCACAATCGGGGTGGTGCAGATGATATCCATCCATGGAGCAGCCACGTCTATGAGGATCACACCAACCGAAACCATGGAACTAATTTGCCATCATAACAATCCTTGAATGTGGCGCTCCATGCCACCTCTTTGAAGATCACACCAAGCAAAACCATGGAACCAATTTTTCAAAATAACAATCCTTCAATGTTGGCCTAGACACATGGTTCTCTCTTTTTGTTTTGTGAATAAATGTATATTAATGCATGGAGATATTTACATTAGGCCTTCAGGCCAACTGAAGGGGAGTAGAAACAACTGTAATAAAGCCATCAGGCTATCAGAATAGCCTACTACATGCAAATCCTATGAATCACAAGCCAAGTCAAAAGCTACCAAAACATAGCAAAGAAAAATCATGCAGATAGCACAATTGGAGCAGAGCAAACTATATCCAGCCAAGGAGTAGCCATATCAGGAGGACCAAGCCTACTGAAATCATAGAAGATCTCTCTGTTTGTCACACACACACACACACACACACACACGCACACACACACGCACACGCACACGCACACGCACACGCACACGCACACGCACACGCACACGCACACGCACACGCACACGCACACGCACACGCACACGCACACGCACACACCCACACACACACACACACACACACACACACACACACACACACACACACACACACACACACACACACACACACACACACACACACACACACACACACACACACACACCCCCACACACACACCCACACACCCACACACACGCACACACCCCCCCCCCCCACACACACACACACACACACACACACACACACACGCACGCACGCACGCACGCACACACATGCATAGCCAGCAATATGCTCCTGGATTGCTAACCCGCTTGACCTCTAGAGATTGAACTCTCAACCTTCTAGCTCATAGACTACCCGAGTCAAAGAATAGCATGTCCAATCGCTCACCATTTGTGTTTTCAAAGCATATAAAAGAGCTTGTACCCCATTATAGACTCAAATACATTTTTGAAAAACCCTAAAATTTTGTGCGCACTCATGCGTGTGTGAGAGGGAAAATCATCCTTCAAAGTTCTTACTAATATATATAGTGAGGTACAAGCTCTTTTATACGCTTTGAAGACACAAATGGTGATATATATATATATATACAGTCATAAAAGAGCCCGCATATATGAGACCTATCTCCTTGAAAACCACCCCATCACACTAATGATCCTTTATCGATTGGGTCCTCAAGTGAGGAACAATCCTAAGGAGTCTTGGCTCTCTTAGTGTAGACCCATCTCCCATTTGCACAAACTACTTGCTTGCTCTTGCACACAACATGCACAATTAACCATAATCACTAAGTTGTCCTATACTAAGAAAACTTTTTGTCATGTTTGAAAGATGGCATACATTTAACAAGACAAAAGAAGAACCATTAAGCATTGACAAATGTATATCTCCAATGCCAACAGTGCTACATGCATAGTTATTTCCAAGTTAAACACATCCTTTCTTTTTAGCATTATAAGTAGAGAACCACTCTCTATGTGGACTAACAAAAATCACCATCATTGTTACCACATGCATTGATATCCTCAATCTTTACCTTAATTTTCTATTTGCCATCATACTTATTTTTCTTCTTACATTTTTTCTTGTTTTTCCATTTGAAACAGTTCTTTTTTATGTGTCCCTTCTGGTTATAGAAGTAGCATTCTACATCCATTTTGCAATGTGACTTGCTTATTGACTCGTTTCTCTCATGAAAGTTTACCCTAGCATCTAACCTTCCTCTCAGCATAGGTGCATTAGATCTCTATGACCCTCCATTGTTCTTTTTGCTCACATCCTTGGTGAGCAAATTGCTCTCAACATTAGCACTTATAAGACCACCTATAGGTTTGAGTTACCAACAACAGTTCTGAAAGTATCCCAACTCTTAGACAAGGCAATTAACAAGAACATAGCCTTCACCAAATCATGAAAGACAATCTTCTAACAATTGGCTAAAAATAGCAATAACCTCATTGATGTAATAAGAAACCTAAGCCCCCTCCTCTATACAAATATCAATGAGTTTTTTCAACCAATAACCTATGAGACTACACTTTCTTTTTCATACAAGTCACCAAGCTATTTTCATATATCATATGCACTTGTTATGTGTTTCATATACATGAACTTTGAAAGTGTCAACATAATAGTGAAGCATGCCATATCATTCAAATCTTTCCATACATCCAAATCCATATCCTCAAGCTTAATCCTGCTACATTTGATCAACTTTACTTGCTTCTTCTAGACTAATACATTGTGAATTTGTTCTTTCTAGTATGAAAGTTTGTTCCATTAATCTTTTCGATATTAAACAACACATTTATTGAACTCAATAAAGAAGGCACAATGATAAAAGTGTGTCCACACAAAAAATAGTAAGATATACTCGACTGTAAGATCAAAGTAGACCAATGGACTACAATGTCATCAAATCAAAGCAATGGCTATCCAAATATCAAACAAGCATGAAACTAATGAAAAAAATGATATTTTAGCATTACCAAAGGCATATGAATATTTTGCAAGCTCTTCCAAGTATTATGGGTATCTTCAAAGTATAAAACAATCATCACCAAAGACCAAGTTCATGCAAATTGCATTTAGAAATCAATTTCAACCCACATAATATCTTCTAAGTAAGTATAAACTAGCACGATAAATTCTCCAAGATGAAAAATTTGTTGAAATTCATGTGCAATCCAAATCCATGATGAGTAATTCGGGAGTCTCCACTACAGCCTCTAGCTATGAATTAGTCAGTGTTGACCAATGTCTGAACCCTACACAAAGCTTTCTATGATTTAAAAATGGAAAAATAGCATAAGAAGTCCAATTGAGAAAAAGTATCAAACATGTCATTTTTAGCATAAGTTGCCTCTTTGTGCATCCAAATCAACAATACAATCCAAAGTGCTCTCACCAAATCATTAAGTCTTTCACTCTTTTCTTTCTCTATTTTTACAAACACAAGGAAAGCCTCTATTTAAGGCCCTATCTTGAGCCCTCTTCTTAAACCCTCTGCCTTCAACAAGCAGGACCCTTGATTCCCAAAAGGCAAGCTGCTCCCCTACTTAAGCAGGTCACCCTATGCTTCATATATCAACACCAAGTACCGAGATCTCTTCTCAAGCTTCCAAAGCCAAGCTATTTTTCTTTAATCCTAGCCACTAACTAATGGCCACCAAATCACTACTAAATTGGGCTATCACAATCCCAAATCTAGCCTCAATGGCTCAAGCACCTATTGGACTTATATCTAGATCTCGAGGATGAGAATAGTACATCTAACAATGTGCATGTAGCAAGCATCAATATTAAAGATGATCTCCCACGAATACTGAATGCTGCTCTGATATTAGATGAGAGAAACGCAATGGTGGGATGTGAGATAGAAGCTATGGAGTGCAAGAGGGTTGAGAGAAAGAAGAACACAAGAGAGTTATATGGATACAAAATTTATGGTACCCTTATTCTTTGTTGCATTCACTTGTATATGACTATACAATGCGTATGTAGACAAGGGGTGCCCACCCAGCTCTAGGCCATTAGAGCTTAGCCCAATAAAATTTTTATGCCCTTTTAACCCTTGATGACTCAATAGGGCTTTGTGCTTTGCTTGAAAGATTCAATACTTTGAGTCACTCTTGTTCTAAGCTACTTGCATGCATCTATTTATTTCCAATGGCTACAATGGCCCCTATACAAGTCACTTGTCAAGTATCATTTTTCGATTCTATTAGCAAATAAAAGTCACTTCTCACTAGTTTAATTTGATGTGATTTGAGAGTCTTGCTCCTCAAGATACCTAATAGATATTTTTTCAGTGTCAAGCTTTGCTTTAGAGACCACTCTTACATTGGTGTCTACTCTTTGTGACTAGTTTGGCCAACACTATTTGTAGGCAATTTGATTGTATCAAAGACTTAATGAGCTTGAGAGTCCCTAATAACTTTATACAACAAACGAAATTTTCAATTTGTTAACCCCTTCTAGGATAAAAGCAATAGAATAAAGAAAAAGTGCAATGAAGTTTTTTGAAGCGCAAGCGAGTGTAAGAGCAAGAGTTTGAATTGAACCAAATAAGGAAAATAATTCATGTTGTACAAGCATCGAGCTTCCTCGTATGTAAGTTGTAAACTTAGAGAGTTCACAATGACATATACAAAAATTTGTGCTTTGTAGGCTTAGAAAGAATACAAGACAAGTGTTGAGAAAGGGCCATTGTTGGACCAAATGGTGGGTGGATATCCAAAAAAGAGGGCATGTATGTATATAAGCCAAAAAATAAGAGGATAAGCTCATTCTCGGAGTGTGCAAACTTGTGGCTTTCTTCTTGTTCTTGTGTCTATCTTCTTGTATCAGAGAGGGATTGAGAGAGAGGTCGAGTGTGAGTGAGAGTAAGGGATCATCTTGGAGAAGCTCTTGCTTTTCTTCTCTTCTTCTTCTTCTTCTTCTTCTTCTTCTCTTCCCTTCTTTTCTCACGATGAGCACGATGGGTGGAACATGGAGATGGAGCTTTCTGGAGTGCATTCCTTGGATCATAGAGCAATTGGTGAATTTGTGCAAGTAGACTACAACGAATGGATTGGCCAATAAGCTCACTACACTCAATTGGAGAGTGCGCATTGGCTATGTGAGAAGAAACCATAGTTCGGTTGCTTGAAACACATGAGTCAATAAGAGGTTTGTAGGTCCTGGCAGTGTTATTGTGAGAGCGACAACATTTTGGTTCCATTACTACCAGGGACCAATGGATTCGAGCAACTAGGCATGCGTGCTTTGGCCAAGCGGAAGAATAGGAGCTCGCACTCCAAAACATACCATAGATTAGTGTAGGATGGTAGATTGAGAGGCAATCGATTCATGTTTGTATGTTGAATTTTCCATTTTTGTTGCATGGATGATTGGTTACATAGTGTAGATTATTTTTAGATTGCGTGTGAATGTAGAGTTTAGGTATTAAGGTGCTAAAGTTAAGAAAAAAAATTAAAAAACTAAAAAAATTATATAATCCATAGGGTTGCAGGCTTGAGGGAGCTTGTGAGTTGGCCAAAAGTGAGGTTTTTGCTTTTTCCCTCCTTATTGCTTTTTTGTTGGATCTAGAGTTAGAGTTTGGAGTTTGATTTTTGCTTTGGTGTTCGTGTTTGCTTTTGGTAAAAACTTGTGTAGTGGGAAAACTATAAGAGCAAAGGGGGCAAGAGAGAAGGCATCAGTTGGAATCTTTTATTGGGAAGGAGAGCAAATATGATAGAAGAAATTGTGAGCTTGCGAATTCACTCCAACCCACTTGGATTTGTAGGTATGGCTACCATGATGTTTGGATGATGTTAAATTGTTTTCGTCATTGGTGTAAATGTGCATTCATTGCTTCCTGTCGTACTTGCTCTTGCCTTAAAGTTTTTTTTTTAAGACCCATAATGCTGCTCACCCACTCAAACGAGAGAGAGAGAGAGAGAGAGAGAGAGAGAGAGAGAGAGAGAGAGAGAGAGAGAGAGAGAGTTGGCCTTAAAGACATGGAGAGAATCAAGACCTCAAGGCGTTAGTATTCATAATAAGGCTTTGAACCTTTCCATTTTGCTCGATCCATCCAAATAAACAGGGTGTTAAGTCTTAACCATAAACGACCAATTGAGTAGCATCTGAATTGCCCATAAGGCTTTAATTCTTTACATTGAGAGTACATCTAAGTTCCTTAGGCTTTATCTTTTAGTGACACGATGATGTCCTTCCGAGCTTTGAGCATTTACAAGAAATTTGATCGGTCATAGGGCACCGTAGCCTAAACGATTGATAAAGACTTTAAGTCTTGAGCCTTAGCATTCAGTGAATGAATGACCATCCAAATAGTGACCACAATGTGCCAAGGCATTGAGCCCAAACATTGATAAATGTCCGAATTGAAGGCATCCAATCATCATCATGAGGCTTGAGCCTTTACATTAGTCGCGTCCGAGTGACCATTAACTAAGGCATTCATTAAGTGAGTGATTCCATCTAAATTGATTAAAGAGCATTTGCAAATTTATACCATCCACATGGCCGTAGGCATTAGGCCTTAGGATTAAGGCATCCAAGTTTACATTAGTGTGAATGGACAAGGTGTCCAAGTAACCACTGACTAAGGCATTAAGCACTACAATTAATTCCTTCCAATTGGGCAAATGCCAAATTGGGCAATGGTTATTAAGTGAAGTGCCATTTGTGTGAATTGCCAAGGTGCAGCTATCGGAATTGCCAATGCATTAAGCCATTGTGTTGAAGGGCATTCAAATTAGCCAAAGGCATGCCATTCGAGTGGCAAGTCCATCTGAATTGCTATTAAATACAATGATTATTAAATGCAAAGGTCCAAGTGACCAAGGGACTAAAAGCCTTCTGACAAAGGGCCATCCAAGTTGGCAAGGTGTTTTTCGAGTTGTCAAGGTATTAAGCCCAAGGGGCTGAATTGCCAAGGTGCACTATCCGAATTGACTATGGCATTAAGCCTTACAATGAGCTTACAACTTGGTGCCGACCAAGTTGACCAAAAGGTGTTAAGCTTAACATTGATGACCCATTTGAGCTAGCACTTGATCCTTGCGTTTTGCATTCAGGGTAAGGCTTTGAGCATTTGCATTCAAGCTATCTGAAAGCCATACTAAGGTTTAAGCCATAAGTGTTTACGTATGTAAGAGCTATCTGTCTAATCCAGGCAAAGCATTGTCCACTTGTTGTCGAAGGGGTTTTTGTTGAAAGGTAGAATCCACCGGGGATTAGAGGTAGAAGGAAGTAGAGATAGGAGATGGAAGAGAAGATAAAGAATACACAAGAGGTAAACACAATAATGACAAAGCACAATGAATCAAATCAACATGTATTGACAGAACCTGAAATCCTTTGTTTGGCACTACTCGAAAACACTCTCTAGGCATTAGATCTCCTGGAGCTCCCTTGTAGAACAAAAACGTGGATAAAAAATAATAGCTTCTTCTCTGCTGCTCGGAACCCAAATCTAATGGCTCCCTTGGCTCCAGAAGGGAGATAAAACCCTAGGACACCTGATCACGAATCTCCCAGATCACTTCTTCTTCCTCTTCCAGTTCAAACTACAGTTTTCAGCATGTCAACAACAATTGCGGCGTGCGCGATTTCGCCCATCTGTCTTTTTTATGAAAAATCTCTTAACTGGCTGAAAAAGCGACTTGCTTTTTGCATTCCATCCTAATCTAGAAGCTTTTCTGACTTTTTCAGATTTTTACAATAGATAATACAAAAATAGGCTAAAATTATTCAAAAAACTAATATTTTTGGATAATCCATTCAACTCACACTAGTACTAATGATTCAGATCACATTGAATCTCTAGATCAATAAAGAAGTTGGATGATGATGCATTCCATGCTTTTTCACATTGTGTCCGCATAGCATCACGACACCGTGTTGCGAACTGCCAACCAAGTAGAGTCACCACCTTGCCTTTGATTACCTATCTCTACACCACTTTGTAGCTTGAACAACCTATAACATTAGTATCCCTAATTGAGACTAAAGGATCTCCTCCTTGACCATTGTCTAACCCACATTAAAACTACAATCACATAGACATGTGGTGATTGTCTTATAGTGCAATGTAAGAATAATACCTTCAACTATTGCATGTCTAACCACCTTGAGCTACACATCTCAACGGTGGGCCAACTTGAGCTATGATAGGACTCAAGGTGCTCTAGAGCCTTCATACAGTTCCTTACCTAGACTTATAGTCATCATTTGGAGCATAATAGGAAGTATCATGAGTTAGCACCCAAGTAAGTGGCCTAATGATGACAAGTGTCTCAACAATTTTGAGCGGTTCATCTAGGTGAGCTCAAGTAGACTCAAACTGAGTTCCTTGAGTTGATGACACACCTAACTAAGGAGTCAAAGGAATTATGCATGGGTGAGTAGGATCATTCTAATCTCAAGTCACTCAAATGAACACTAATGTGGTTACTCAAAACAATGCACAACTATTGGCTAGGGCTATCCACCAAGACAACTGAAGGTCACCCCCATGATGCAATAAGCATATTATCTCTATTGAGTGGGAGAAGAGTCTTGCACCACCTTTAGCAACTAGCTATATCACTTCAAGTTGAAGCACATGAGCCATCTTGTGGATAATTTCCATACATCTAGTTGAAAGAACTAGCAACTCACTAGGGGTAATTGAAAATACTTGATCTAATTACCAAAATATCATTTCAATGGTGTCCAACTATTTGAGTCAACAATCACAAGATCTTAGTCTCGAGGGGCTTAATTTGAAGTGAAAGTTGAAATAAGAACCCTCTACATGAGAAACTTGGTTGTTTCTTCATTACACTTCAAACTTTTAGACTATCGCCTTTATGAAAATTGTTGTGAAATTAAATGAACCCAAGCTCTGAGCAAACTAATCAAAAGATCCAATTAGGGACTTGAGAACACAAATGTAAGTGCAACTAAAATACATGAGATGCTTGAGAAGCCATGACAAACTCTAGGCTAGCATGTCTCCAAAGGATTGATTAGGCATCACTTAAGAAACCCTAACAAGTGTACCATAGTCAAGAAGTACAAATTGAGGTCAAACATTCAAACAAGCTAAGGTATAAGAACCACACCAAGAGCTAGTACAAGCATCACCGTCTGAGAAACCATGAAGAGTTGAACTAAGAGTCAAGGAAAGCAAACTATAGAGCCAGTCCATAAGGTGTGAAACAAACTTTCAAATCAAAGGGGTTTGCAATCCCTAGACCTATAATAAGCCTAAGCACCTTCATTATGGATTCCAATATCAATTTTTGAGTGCTACTTTGCTCCTTCTTGAGCTTTGGTGATTGGGCTACATTTTGAGTGAAAATGCAAGTGCAAAAAAATTAACTGGAAAGTTTGATTATTCTTGAAAGAAAAAATCACATTACATTCATTCACATTCCTTGAGAAAGAATTGAAAGCCTATTTGCACACTATTCATGGTTAATTACACTTTGTAAGAAAGGGATGGTTTGATTTGATAAGAAGCATGAGTAGGTGTTAAGGCATTCAAAAAATATGGGAAAGAATCAACCAATCATTAGAAACCAAACAAGAAAATGGAATCCAAAGACCACATGAAATTGAATGCATAAGTCAAGAGAACCCTACTGCAACAAGTGCCTAGACAAAGTGTCTCTTACAGGAAAAACCAATACTCTACTGGACCTATTAGCATAATAAAAAAATTAGTTGCACAAGAATAAAAAGTGACCATGTCAGCACACTAGGATCAAATGCTAGTGACATAGGGATTGATCCTAGAGAGTCTCTAGCCAAAATCCAACATCTCATGGAATAGTATGAGCAAAATGCGTGGATAGTGCATGCGGGTATAGACTAGCACATGAGATCATCACAAAGATAAAAGAGGAAAGAAGGTTAGGGAAGGACCTATTGCAATAGGTTGTGAGATTCACAATGAGTCGATAAGCAAAGGAAAGAGGCTGAGCTTAACCAAATGGAATGCATCTTAGCATTCATTGGGCACATGGGACCAAGTTGGAAAGTATCCTAATCCCAAACAATAATTGAAGATTGTGGATAAGGTTAGGGACTGGGTAAGAGAGGTGCAGGTACATCTAAAGGACATAGAACTAGTCATTGAGGACAAGCTCAATGAACTCTCAAGTGTGAGACTACCTAGTTCTTCTACATACATGGAGACAAATAATAATATGACATTGTAGATACCATCACCATGGTAGAATGAGATTGCCACAATAAGGTAGCCTACTTACGACCTTTGGTAATGACCCTTTGAGGAGTTCAAAGTGGGACAACTTGTGAGTAACTCACTCTCCACACTCACCTCAACCCCACTATCCCTATCACTAGGGTAGTTGCTTATGCAAAGCCCAACACTATGGGAAGCTCTAAAAAGATGGATTGAAGGATGTAATCAACCAAAGACAGCCATTTTGCCAAGCCAAGATGCAGAGACATACATATCAAGCCTAACTCTAAACCCCATGTCAAGGACTCTACAAGTGAATGCCTTTTGGGAGGGAGCAAAGATGCACATAATTCTACTCATCGTTGCTCTAGGAAATGCAACATGAAAGGGAATCATTGATATGGGAGCAAGGGATAGCGTTCTAAGTCATGAGGTTTGCAAGTGTGGGGGTCAACCTACTGATTAAACATGATTTAATGTCACATTAGCTAATGGGGCAAAAGTCAAACTATTTGGAGTGTTCAAGGATTGGCCACTTAAGATTGCAAGGATCCAATTCTCTATGAACTTCATGTCATGAAAGGGGTAGACTATGATATCCTGTTGAGGCATCCATGGATGTAGAATGCTCGAGTGATCGAGGATTGGGGATTGATGGGTTGATCTTCTTTGGCAACTTATCAAAAGTAATTATAATAGAGATGGACACCCAGAAGACTTCACTTGTTGACTTGGATGCTATCTCTACACTGCTTAGAGGGGATACAAAGACTATGCCTAGTTATGGACGTCTAACAAAGTACATCCCTTGCCTTGATGATGAGCAATATCGGATGCATATACTAGCTACAATTGATTTATGCTTCTCATATGATTAAGATGAGTATAAATATGTCACAATCAAATTGTGTAGACAAGGTGAGAAGAAAGGAACCACCAATGCTATAGGCGATCAATTACCATTAGTCCCAATCTACATGATGTCTTAAAGTGCTGAACTAGGAGCTCACATGACCTATCATGTGCGTGCAAATAAATTGAAGTTAATGAGAATCCTAGAATATCTCAAGGAAATGCTGAAAGGTAATCCAAGTGCAAATCTCAAATCACTTGAGGACCTTTTGGAAGCTCTTCGACATTGGAATTGGAAGAAGATACATGAACTAAATTTTCTCTACAATTTGGCTGTCCTGGAGAAGAATGAAAGCATCGATGAAGAAGAAACACTGATGATAAATTCTTTGATGTAAAAGATATAGAGATCACCTACACAAATTGTGAATCACAAGATGAAACCTCACACGTAGATCTTCAAATAATTGAGAATGACACAAATGGGCATACAATTGAGCAAATTATCCTTGATGCTAAACCCATGAACCCCCAATGTTGCTTGTCAATGGAGTAGTCAAAATGGATTGTGATCATACTTGGTTGGAATACTTAGGACTACTAGACTATGAGAAAGTAGGGTTCAACCAAGGCAATTCAATGACAATATATAAAAAATCATAACCGCTTTAGAGCCCCTGCCACCTAGAGAAATACCATTGTTCAACGAAGGCTGTGAGTTTGACTTTGAGTTGAAAATTAGCTCTAATAATGATCTTGAAGTCCCATCCCTTCCTAAAACTTGATGCACTAAAGGGGATCTTTCAATCCACCTACAGCACAAATGGTTAAAGGAAGAAACGAAAAACAATGGGAAAAACTCAGATGCCAAGAAGCAAAAGAAACCACATGACCTTTCAAAATGTTTTACCAAATTAAAAAAGGGAAATAGCATAGTGGTGCTATTGAGAGCTAAATAATAAGGGCAAGCTAGTGAACCGATAGAAGGCTCAGCCAAAGTGAAAGAAGTCAAATGAGTTGTGGAAGGTGAAAAACCCAACCAGTGTCAATGGAATGAGACAACTACCCGCTACCATACACCAAGCACATGCTAGAGAGAGTCATAAGAAAGGAATCTCATAGCTTCATTGATTGATTCTCAAACTATAATCAGGTGCAAGTGCATCCAAATGACAAGCATAAAACAACATTCGCCACTGAATGGGGTGTATTTGCATATATAATGATGGCCTTGCCACTTTCCAATGCCTAATGTGTATGATATTCAAAGATATGCTCCACAAATGGTTGGAAGTGCTCATAGACAATCTATGTGTTCCATACCAAGTGGGCTGAACATCTCAAAAAACTTTGAGTGGTTTTCGAATGTTGTAGGTAGTAGGGTCTCTCCATGAACCCCTTAAAGTGCCAGTTCTGGATAAAATACAAATGCATCTTAGGGCACATGGTTTCAAGAAATGGCAGCCATCATTGGTTTGCCGCCATTGACAAATTATGCTGGAGTTCAATGCTTTCTTAGCCACACAAGATATTGTCAATGATTTGTACTGAACTATGCACTCATTGTGAAACCACTTTACAAACTGTGAGTGGACTAAAAAATGACAACATGCTTACAAAGAATTGAAAAAGGCTCTAACTACCACATCAATCCTACAGCCTCAGATTGGAGCATAACCTTCCACATGCATATTGATGGTTCAAAATCTATTGTGGGAGCAGTTTTGTGACAACCTAAAGAACATAATTTGGATTATCCATTGAGTTTTTCTAGCCACCAACTTATGAATACGAAAATTAATTATTCCACCACTAAGAGAGAAGGATTAACTATGGTGTTTGCTATGAAAAAGATATGATACTATGTAATAGTGACCCCTTTTATTTTCTTTGTGGACCATCACGCTCTATTGTACCCTAAATAAGCCCTATTCTACAAGGTACATAGCCAGATGGTTATTGCTTCTCCTTAAATTTGACTTCTCAGTGGTTGTGTAAAAGGAAAAATAGCAATGCATGGTTGATCTTTTTTCTCACATTCCTAACAGGCTAAAGAGGGCATTGTGGATGACCTACTAGATGCCCATTTGTTTGGGATTTCAAAAGATGAGTATCTTTTTAAGGCTAATATCACTCCTTACTAGGTAGATGACATTGTTAAGGTATTAGAAAAAGGAACACCAAATAGACTAATAGAAAAAACTAGACTTTTTCACCTCATAATCAAAGCATAGCCATAGATAATGTACTACTTAGGCTAGGATGGGTTGCTAAGACATCGTGTTTGCAAATATGAGATACATAAGGTCTTAACACAAGTGCATGTAGGAATTATGGGAGGCCATTTTGATGGAGATTCCACTACTCGAAAAATCTTGCAATCCCAATTGTGGTGGCCTATCCTATTTCACAATGCTGCAAGGTTTGTGAAGCATTGTGATGAGTGCTAGCACACCAAATTTCCAATAAAAAAGGATAGAATGAAAACACAATAATAGCAAGGCAACCTTTTGAAAAATGGGGAATTGATTTTGTCAGACCCATAAGCCCTACATCACAATACACAGGTAGCATACATCATTGTTGCCATAGATTATTTGACCAAGTGGGTGAAAGATAGAGCTACTAGAAAAAACAATGCAAGGACCATAGCTAAATTCTTATGGGATCAGGTGATCAGATTCAATTGTCCAATTCAAATAGTAAGCAAACAAGGTACCCACTTCATAAATGAGTTGATTGCACACTTATTATCCACCTTTATGATAATTCACAGATTATCTTTTCCCTAGTATCCCCAAGCTAATGGCCAAACAAAGTCCACAAACAAAAATCTAATCAACATTGTGACCGAAATTATCTCACCTTCTTAGAATGATTGGGACAATGATCTCATGACCAATCTATGGGCATACTAGGCATCCTACAAAATTGCAACTAGCCAAATGCCCTTTAGACTAACATACAAAACAAACACAATTATGTCTGTAGAATTCTTTGTTCCAAGTGTAAGAATAGATGTCCAAGAAAGATGGGAGGGATGAGCAGCATGGAGTAATCGCTTGCTTGTGTTAGAGCGACTTTCTAAAATGTGATTACTAGCTACACATACAAAAATGATGACCTTGTGCAATTATACTCCATTAAGGGGGATAAATAAAAAATAAAATTTAAAAGCATAGGCACATTTCCCATGTGCGCCATTAGCAGAACTAGTAATGTTGAAATCAAGATGCACTTGATAGTGAATGCTTAGGTTTTTTTAATGGTAAAAAATATTATCCCATAGCACACCTCTATCCAAAGCTCCAATGACACTATCACCCATTGCTTTACGGATAGTTAGGATCAATGTACTTGACTAAGAGGATCAAAGTCCCACACTTGTGGCTTATTTGAGTATCACTCTAGTAGCAAGGACAGCTCGTCACATAATTGCCCCAATCAACAAAGGTATTGATTTTGTAACATCCTAATATATTATGACTGGATAGGAATTGAGCAACCACCACTCATGCTTATGAGGAAAAAAGTAAATCCATATGGGGGATCACCTTATGCATTATTAGGAAAATATTAGATCACCTTAACAATCCAAATTGAAAGTCTACCCACCATCTTCTACATGTTGCATAACACTGAATAAGTTGGTAATGAGGTACTATTGGGATGTCCATTGAAACGAGTCACTAAGTGTGTTGAGATGGCAAGCTCAACTTGTGCGGACATTAATGATGGACTGCCTAATTAGGAGGTTTGTACGTCTACACTTAGCATGTCAAGGGTCATTATGATCCTCACATGGACACTGACTTATCACTTATCATATTTGATTGTTACACCTATCTACAATTAGCATAATTATAGTACTAGCAGATTAGTGTAGTTAGTTATGCACTGTTTGACTTAGTAGGTCACTTTTCTTTATATTTTATCTTATCTATACTTTATGTACATTGTATGTGAAAAAGGAAAAGAAAAACCATCAAGAAAACGTTTTTGGCCTCCATCTCTCTTCTTGTGTTCTACAGTGAGCTACCTCTTACATGCATGGTGTCTGTTTGATGTAGGAGCTCAAGTAAGGCCCCCCACTACGCAATTTGTGATATGGTATCAAAGTGGTGCCATTGAGAGAGGCTGATTTTGAAGGCTAAAGCGAAGGGGAAGAAGCAAGTATTCGAGCAAGCAAGCAACAAGTAAGAAGCTCTCACATTCTTCCACTATTTCTCTTGGGATAGTGCCTATGGAGGCATTGGATATAGGGTAGAGAAAAAATCTCATATTACTGTGAGATTTTTGTGTGCAAGAAAAATACTATATATTTTGCACGTAAACTCTTTAAGGGATGACCATTGCTCTTTTGGCTATTTGGGGCTGTTTTGGGCCCTGTTTTAGACCCATAATGTTCTGGACAATAGTTTCAAGGTATACTTCAATTTCTATTGTGTCGAACGAAAGTGGGTGGATAGGTTACAAATTTCAAATTTGTAAGTTTTGTGGTATTCCAAGAAAGCAAACACACGTTTTATCCACAAAGGGGTGTACTATTGAACAATAGTGAAAAAGGATATCTCTATGTTGTTGTACACTCATTGTGAAAGGTTGTAAAAGACTTGCTTGTTGTTTTGAAACAATTTTGTGAAAATGACAAAGAATAGTGGAAATCCCATCATTGAGAAGCTGGAAAAGAACAATTATCCATCATGGAAGTTTCATGCAACAAACTTCGTTATTGAAA
Organism: Lygodium microphyllum; assembly: GCF_053477565.2. Classification (NCBI taxonomy): domain Eukaryota; kingdom Viridiplantae; phylum Streptophyta; class Polypodiopsida; order Schizaeales; family Lygodiaceae; genus Lygodium; species Lygodium microphyllum. Next base: position 111,684,242 of record NC_141141.1, read on the forward strand.
AAGGCCTTTACGAGTTCATTTTAGGTGAAGAAAAGGAGCCAAGAGAGCTAAGTGACCTTGCCTATAGATGATTTAAAGGTATGGAAAGAATGGAATGCAAAAGGCAAAAAGCTAATGCATTAAAGATTTGTAGTCATTGATAATACTATGCTAGGGCATATCAAAAAATGCAAAAAATTCACATTCAACTTGGATGATTTTTGAGAGCATGTTTTTAGTAAATGCAAAGGCATGGAAGCTTTAACTTAAGCCAAAGTTGAGTACTTTGAAGAAAGGGAAGATGTCTATAAATGAGTATGTTTTGAAAGTAAGAAACATTATAGATGCCTTAGCAACTATTAATGAATGCATGATGATGATGATTTAGTTTTATCTACTACTTGGGTGGCCTTAATAATGAGAAGGCCTAGACATCATTAGTATGGAAGCCATTTCTAGTTTTTGATGAGTTGGTCTCTCTTATGATCACCGAAGAGATTAATATGCAGGGTGAATCATTTAAAAGATGTGGTGAACATGTCCAAGCATTTTACTCAAGTTTAGGAAGGGGATTTTGCAATTCCTCTTCAAGAGGTTGTGGTATGGGATACGATAGTGATAACCAGCTAAATAAGTTAAATTAATAGTTTGATTAAATATAGATTTTAGAAGGCCATGGAAACTTTAGAGGCAAGGAGTTTTAGAGAAAGAGGTGGATGGCAAAATAATAGTTCTAGAAATTCTAGTATTATTTGTCATTATTGTGGCAAAATATGTTATATTGGAGTATATTGTTATGCTAAGAAGAATGATATCTACAGTGCTAAATTACAGCAAGGAAACTATGCATTGTCTTTACAATAGAATGAAGACAAAAATGGCTATTCGTTTGTTACGAAGCATATGATGAATGCTGTTATAGGAATGGTTTGGAGAGATGCGGGATTTATAAATCCAGGTTATGTATAAAAGGAAGATGATTCATGCCACCCAATTTCACACATTGGATAAGTTTCCTTGTCCTTGCATGATGGTTGGACAAAGAGTTTGTTAGATGTATTACATGTATAATCAATCACAAAGAATTTAGTGTCTATTGGCCAATGGTAAAGGCCAAATGGTAGAGCAAGGGTTGCAGGTTGAATTTAATACAAAAGGCTAATTTGTAGAAGACTTTAATGGTAAGTGTACGTTGATTGCAAAATAAAGTAGAGTTGGTCACACGTTTACTTTAGATATTAGAATTCTTATATGAATGTTGCTATATATGCTAAATGAAAAGAAGTGGTTGAAGATATTAAAATATGGAACAAACATATTGGACATGCAAATGTGCAAAAGCTGAAATTAATGCAATCCAAAGTGTTAGTTACAAGGTTGCATGCTGTTAAAGTTGCAAAATTTCATAAAGTGTGTGAAGCATGTCAATTTGGTAAGCATGCATGGCAGCATTTTTTGCATGATAGAGATGTGAGTAGGAATATACTTAATGTTGTGCATATAGATGTTTGGGACTTGCACAAAACAAATCTCTTAGTGGCAGCAAATATTTTGTTAAATTTATTAATGATCGTTCAAGAAAGCTATAGATGTATTTCATGAAGGAAAAGAGTAATGTATTTTAGTATTTCAAAACTTTCAAGGCTATTGTTGAAACAACTTGAGGTTCCATGGGATAAAGAGACAATTTACTTGCAAGCATATCCCACAACAAAATGGGGTTGTAGAAAGGAAAAATAGGCATATTGTAGAAGTTGCACAAGCATTGATGGTTGAAAAGAATATGCCAAACTATTTTTGGTTTGAAGCTATTCATATTGATGTCTATATTATGAATAGAACCCTCATAGCTACAATTCATGAAATGACCCTCAAAGAATGCTTTACAAGTGAGAAGCCTGATGTGTCACACTTGAAAGTGTTTGGTTGTATTGCATATGTTTATGTGCTAGATGAGCTGCAAAAGAAGCTTGATCCAAAGGCTAAAAAATATTTTTTTATTAGATATTCTTTAGAGCAAAAATGGTATTGTCGCTATAACCCTGTTATAGGTGAGTTTAAACTAAGTAGGGATGTTATTTTTAATGAGATGAGCAGTTGATATGCATCTAGTGGTGATGCATTGGATGATGATGATAGTTATGTGCAAAAAGAGAAGCAAGAGTCACAGAGCCTTAGTGGACCAAAAATATCATGGGTACTACATCTACAGTTAGCATTTGGTTTGGGAGACTAAGGAGTAGTCCCACATCTTCAAGTGCATCTACTAGTATTGTAAGTAAAGACAAAAGGAAGAAGAAAGTGTTAGATGTTAATGATGTATCTACTAGTCATTTGGGGATTGATGGAGATTCCAGTGGTTTAGAGAGTTTGGATGATGAGCTTGGTATTCCTTTAGTTAGGACACCAAGTGTACAGAGAGCACATGATAATATAAAGGTGCCACTAAGTGATCCAGTGGTATGCAAGTCTAGCAGGGTCACATACCCTGTTAAAAGATTTGGTTTTGAAGGTTATGCAGCTCACCATTATGCTTACATGGTAAAAGTGGTTGAGGATGCTGAGCCCACTTTCTTTGAGAATGTTGTTGTTCATGCTCATTGGGAGATGGAGGAATGTATGAGGAAATGGCTACATAAGAAGTAAATAAAACATGGACCTAGTACCATTGCCTAAGGGCAAGAAATCTATTGGTTGTAAAGTGGGTCTACAAAATTAAGCATATTGTAAATGATTTTATTAGCAGGTATAAGCCTAGGTTGGTTACAAAAGGCTATGCTCAAACATATGGCATAGATTATAAAGAGACATTCAATCCACTTGCTAAGATGGTTTAGATGTGTTATTGCTTTGGTAGCTGCAAAAGGCTAGAGTTTGTAGCAAATGGATGTCAAGAATGTCTTCTTTGCATGTTAAATTGCAAGAAGTTGTATATATGGAGCAACTAGTAGGTATGAGGATTTAGAGCATCTCACATATGTATGCAAGTAAAAGAAGGGGCTCTATGGGTTGAAGCAAGTACCTAGAGCATGGTTTGACAAGATCAAAGAGTATGTTGTCAACATTGGCTTTTATGTTTCTGATGCTAATCACTCACTTTATGTGAGAAAGGAAGATGCAAGCTTGGTCATCATAGTCATCTATAAGGATGACTTGATTATTACAAGTGATAGTGACAATGGGATTGCTATAGTTAAGGACATTTTGAAAAAGAAGTTTGAGAAGAAGGATTTGGGTAAGGTAAGGTATTTTCTTTGTATTGAGGTGATCATATGTGATGATGGTATATGGTTATCCCAAAGGTAGTATGGCTTGGATATGTTATCTAGGTACGGTATGATAGTATGTGAGTCTCTTTCAGTGCCATTGGAGAAAAATGTGAACTTAAGTGCTAATGTTGGGGATAAAATAAAAGACCCTACTATGCTGAAGAGGATAGTAGGAAGTTTGATTTACATGACTATCACAAGGCCAGAATTGAGTTATGCTATTGGCCTTATTAATCAGTTTATGCAAATGTCTAGAAAGCCTCATTTAGATGCAATTAGATGCATATTGATGTATATGAATTCCACTTTGCATTATGGAATTTTTTATGAGATAGGTAAGGATATAAGGTGTTTGGATACATATATGTAGATTGGGATGGTAGCATGTCCTAACAAAAGATCTACCAACAGATTCATGTTTTTCCTTGGTAGTTCAACAATTACATGGAGCAGCAAAAAGCAACCTATAGTTGCTTTATAGAGTATAGAAGCTAGGAGAGATTGAATTTGCATAGCACACATGATTAGATAGTTGACATTTTTGAAAAGGAATTGGGTATAGAGAAGCTTCAAAAATTTCAAAGCTTACTTGGAGTTGTAGAGATACAATTGAGCTTGAGGGGGTGTTGAGATGGCAAGCTTAACACATGTGGATATTGCAAACTGCATGGTTAGATGGGTATGCACGTCTACACTTAGCACTTCAATGGTCATTATGATCCTCACATGCCCACTGAATTAATACTTATTATATTTGGTTATAACACCTATCTACAATGATCATAGTTATAGTGCTAGTCAATTAGTATAGTCAATTATACACAATTTGACTTAGTAGGCCACTCTTCTTTATGTTCTATCTTATCTATACTTTGTGTACATTATATTGTGTGAAAAAGAAGAAGAAACCCTCAAGAAAACATTTTTGGCCTCTATCTCTATTCTTGTATTCTAGAGTAAACTCTCTCTTGCATGTATGATGTGTGTTTGTTGGCATAGAAACTCAAGCAAGTTTCCCCACCACATGATTCATTAAAAAGTGTATAGATGTAACATACCTACCTTGATTTCTTGACGAATAACATTTTAGTAGTTGCCCAGAGTTTACCTTCTAGCCGTCGTTATTTGTACTCTAATTAGAATGATCGGATTTTGTCCGTCTAGTTAACCTTAGGTCTACCTTGCAAGGGAAGTTTCCCCACCACGTGATTCATGACAAAGTGTATAGATGTAATGTACCTGCCTTGATTTCTTGATGGATAACGTTTTAGTAGTTGTCCAGAGTTTACTTTCTAGCCATCGCTATTTGTACTCTAATCAGAATGATCGGATTTTGTCCACCTAGTTAACCCTAGGTCTACCCTGCAAGGGAAGTGTCTTGCAGTTACCCACGGAGGATGGACCTGAAGGTTTCTAAGTGACCTAATTGTTGAGAATAGCAAATGATGCTAGCCCATAGAGGCTAGATGTATGCCCTGAAGAGGGTAGAAGATAGACAAATGATGTATGCTCTAGGAAGAGATGTTCAAAATCCCATATGCATAATGAGGTACAATGGTACTATCCAAAAAGCTATAAAGACATGTAGACTTGACATTCATTTCAATGTAATTGTACTTTCAGTTTGAGTCACTCAAGATTGTGTTTATGAGTCCAGGCTAATCTATCTTGGAACCTAATTCATTTGTTACAATTCCTCATTCTGATAATGTATCGTGTGTTTGACTTGAGTCCACCATAGCCGATCATTAGCTATGAGTGCCACAAGAAGCGGAGGGGCATTTCGAGTGTGATAAAGGCAAGACAAGCGACACCATGGCTGGCTGGAGAGGAGCTTCATCTCTACATTGGTCTACTCACCATAAAAGCCAAGAGTCTTGACATTGCTCAAGTGTCCACGGGCATTTTACCAAGAAGCCTGAGGAGATTGGCACTGGTGACCAAGGTCACATGTTTGGGTATGCAACAAATGAAATGGAAGAATTGATGCCTCTGAGTCATGTCCTGGCTACCAAGCTTGGGGTAAAGCTAACTAAGGTAAAAAATAATGGTACTTGTGCGCGGCTTCATCATGATGGGAAAACTCAAGTCATTGTTGAGTACAAGAATGATAATGGTGCAATGGTTCCTCTTCGTGTGCACACTGTGTTAATATCAACCCAGTATGATGAAACCATTACCAATGATGAGATTATTGTTGATTTGAAAGGATATGTTATCAAGCCAAATAAAATCCAAAAATTCATGGATCCCAAAATTCATCTCATGTATGAGAGTGCATCAAACCAAGCCCATGTACCCATCAGTGTGTTCACTTGTAAAAGCATGAAACAAAACGACCGTGTCAAGAAGATTGAAGCAAAAAGAGAAGTACCACACATCAATAAAAGGGACAAATAGCATAATCAAGGTAAAGAGTATGAAGACAAAAACTAAGAAGACCAAGAGGGAGTCCAAGAAGATTAAAGACTGTACCAAAGCATGCAAAAGAAGCACAAAGAAGATGAAGAAAATATTCTCCACTGCCGATAACAAAAACTTTCCCATAGTGGATCTTGTTTCCCATAGTGGATGTAAAAACCATACTAAGATGTAAAGTTTCAAGCCTTAACTTGACTAGGCTGCAAAAGAGTTAGTCTCCTGGTCCATGTTCACATGCAGGGGGGGCAAAAGCCAGCAAGGGTAGAGACTCATCATTTGAGGGGGGGTGTTGAGAATAGTAAATGATGCTGGCCCATAGAGGCTAGATGTATGCCCTGAAGAGGCTAGAAGATAGACAAATGATTAGGAAGAGATGTTCAAAATCCCATACGCATAGTGAGGTACAATGGTACTATGTAAAAAGCTATAAAGGCATGTACTTGACACTCATTTCTATGGAATGGTACTTTTAGTTTGAGTCACTCAAGATTGCGTTTATCAGTCCAAGCTAATCTATCTTGGAACCTAATTCACTTGAGTTACAATTCCTCATTTTGATAATGTATCGTGTGTTTGACTTGCGTCCGCCATAGCTGATCTAGTTCTAGGTCCATGTTTTCTAACACTAACAATCACCTATCAACAACTAACTCACATTCGGAGGTGTCCTTTGAGAGGCTTCTTGTCCGGAAGGAGTGAATGCCATTACCCTTGGTTCATGGAGTACAATGCTTTTTCCAAATCGAAGACTTCACACCACAATCAAATGAATCGCAAAAAGCCAGATGCTTCTCTCAACCTCAGACCTTGTTCAATATAGTCTCTCTTAGAACTAGCTACTAGTATGGCTGTAGATATAAGTGATGACATTGTCACATGTATTTGATAGCTCAATAACACCTTCACTCTATTTGCTTGCAACTATGAATGGATTGACTTAGGCCTCAATGAAAACACTGTAGATGATGTGAGGTCTCTACTATGCTCATGGCAAGAATATGAACTTATCTTCACCAAGGCTACTTCAAACGCCAAGTAACTTATTGCAACTCAGGTTTCACGAGAGCATGCCACCCTAAAAGGCAGATCAAATCACCTCCTTCAAATGAAGCTATGTTGAGATCATGCTTGATGAACTAGACAACCTCGATCATCCTTGCATAGACCGAGTCCTTCTTTTTACAGCATTGGTTTATTTTAAGAGTGCAATGGGAAAGAAAGGGATATCAAATCATGGCTAACATAAAGCAATGGCATGCATTAAAACATTAGAGTACGATCCTATCTATGTTTCCCCCACATTCTTTCGGGTTCTTGCTCTCACCCATAAACACACGTTAGAAGATAATGTGATGCTACATCCATACATAGATTAAGTTCTTAGCGAAGAACAACTTCATATTGCTAGTCAAATTAGGTCAAGAGACCTCTTCACTAGTGTTCTAACCTATATTTCCCATCTTGGTACCCATCCACAGGATATGGAGACCATTACACTGCAAGGAAATACAATCCACACTTTTATGAGTGGTGGTTGCAAACATAGTTGTTATGGCCCCTTGCACAATCCTAGAACTATTGTAGTAGTCCATTGGGAGGAGGGGTTTGCATAAACTCAATCTATAACTTGAACACTTTTTGAATCATTTTTTGACTTTTCTAATATGCAAAAATTACCTTCTGTGAGATGCAAAGACTTAAGGCAAATATTTCAATTTTCTTTGTGTTTGTGCAAGATGTGAAGCTTTGGTTTTTCTTAACAAGTTGTACATATGTGCTTCGTTCTTAATAAATTCAATACTTCTTGAAAACTCACCACAAGATGTTGTTAGACCTTGAGTATAGCAAAACAAGGAAGAAAAGATGCACACAAAAGGATGATCAAGTCCCAAATACCATTTTTTGAAGAAGAATAGGTTGACTACAAGCTGAGTATAGAAGTTAAAGGATATCACCACTTGCAGTACAAATAGATCCAAAACCTAAACACAGTGGTTGCTAAAAATCCAAATGCCAGAGAATTAGTAGAATAGTGTGAATTGTATAAGTGCATGGAGAAATTTGAAGGGGAGATAAATTATATGCAATGCATAGAATTTTTCACGACCTACAATCTTGATAGGCACATTGGATTGATTATAATGAGCAACAACTATGGACAGGAACATGTGGAGATCCCTCTTAATCCAATGGTGGTGTATAAAGCTTTGGGCCTACCATATAAGTAGGAGAAGCCATTAAAGAGGGACGCCTATGTAATGCTAGGGATGGACAAGTAGAAGGATTTCACCAATGATGGCATTAGCCTAAAGGACATTCCAGATCCCTTAATTAAGATTCAAGATAAATTGATGCATGCCCTATTCTTTGGAAACATGTACAAATCCTTGATGAGAAGAATCCACGATGGAATGTTGGAAAGTATGGCTACTCGATCAATGGATAATAAAACTCTCAATGCCTACATCACAAAGACCATCCATGATGCGACAAGGCATTGAGCTCTCATGCACAAAAGTTTCAAAAATTGAGACCTATATCAACAATAGTAAGAGAGGTAGAAAGGATAAAGGTAGCAACCAAGGCCACTCTAGTAGGATTTGGTGGTGTACTAACAACCATTAAACAAGAAGTCACCAAAGAATCACCTCCAGGAGTAAAACTGTTAGTACACAAACCACAAGGCATAGTAATACAAGAGGTGCCATCCACTTGCACTAAAACTCTAGAGCAGGGACCCTCGAAGGAGCAAGATGAGGAGGAAATTAGGAGATTGCAATGAGAGGTAGAGGAGACTGTAAGAAGACTTACTGTCACATGGGAGAAGCTCCAAACCAAGAAATTATCTAGTAAAAGAGCTACAACTAGATTTCCCATGACAAGCTTAATTAGAGAACATGAAGAAACTCAATCTAGGCACATAACAACTGATATTCAAGCTCTCCCATGACAAGCTTAATTAGAGATGAAGAAACTCAATCTAGGCACATAACAACTGATATTCAAGCTCAAGTCATGGCACTAGAGCAACCACATTAGTTGAGGAGCAAGAGGTTCTAAGATCCGCAATACAAGAGGCTAGAAACCAAGCGATAAACAAAAGCCACAATCCATCTATTAGAAGAAAAGAAGGGGGGAATTTTATCATTAGAGTGTCAATTGAATGAGAGAAGAGCATAACAAAGGAGGAGAAATGACTCAAAAAAAACAAAAGAAACCTCCAAGAGAGAGGAAGAGGAATGAAGGAAAAACAACAAGAGGAGGAAGGGTGCCTTAGAAATCAAGAGCATGAAGACATAGCCTTAGCAATTAGAAGATCAGTAGAGTAACCCTCAAGAGCACAAGAGCTACCTCTAATGAACCTCAACGTGAGAGGGCCTTTAGAGGCAAGCATGAGTGTAACATGACTTACAACTAGGCCACCAATCATCTTGGGCAACGTAAGGCTCAACTAGAGATAACTTTCCCTTCACTTGTAGCCACAACATCACCCATCCTAGCCCCCAGAAAATGGAAAATTTGGCTATAAGTAAACTAAATAGTATCGTCTATCATTTTGCTACATAGGTCATTGCTCTCTCACAGGTGCACGATTAGAAGAAGCCATAGCCATTGGTATCAAATAGTTGGTAGTTGCATATGCAAAGTTTGGTTAGAAGGTGCCTAAAATGCCAAGAGTGGAAGGATCCTTAGCTTCTCTACCCATAACCCCCTAAGCCCAACACTAGGCTTTGAAAAGATATTAAAACGAGCTAGAAGAGTAAAGGGATTTGCTAGATGAGCAGAGAAAGTTAGCCTTACAAGCTTTAGAAAAGGAAAAGAGAGCCCAACCCACTTACTGACAATAGAAAACAAGAGAGATTTTTAGTCTAAAGAGAGAACTAGCTACAATAAGGGAATGAAATGACAAGGTAAAAATAATATGAAGAGTTACAAGAACAATGTGAAATGGACAAGGAAAAATAATATGAAGAGAAAAATCTACACATATAACTATGCTCAACTCCAAAAGCAATTATACCATGAAGTGCAATAAAGAAGCATCCTTGCCCAAACTTGGAAAGAATGGAAAGTCACACTGGAAATCCTTGCTAAATGGAAAAACAAAGGGCTAGAGATAGCAAAGGAAAAAGTGAGTTAGTGGAAAGAAAAGCATATGGAGACATCGTAAAACACCACTCGTTTAGTGTAAGTAGAATGTGAAAGAAGCTTGGCAATAGACAGAGCTAAGGCAATTGAGGGAGTGATGTAGATTCAACATCAAGGCTTCATCAACATATTACTTGAGATGTGGTAGCTATGTGAGGATGACGAGATGGACAACCTCAAAAAGAAGTTGCAACTCACTAGACAAGCACTCAAACATAGCCTAGAGGTGACAATTCCCCAACGAGAGTACAACATGACAAAGCAAGAACAAGTGTAGAGGCTTAGGAAAATGGGGCTCTCCATAGACAAACTAAGATGATTGGAAAAGCCAACATTGAAGAACTCATGCAAACCATAGAAGCATCACCATCATCACCCCTTGTGCTTGAAGTAGACTGGGAACAGGGAAAACATGAGCAATTAGCATCCCCACCACTAAAAACCACCACATAAATAGAAAGAGCACTCACTTCTCTAAGAAATATTATGGAAGCCCTATAGAGAAGACGAGAATGGTTGGAAAGAAGTACAAGGAAGCTCACTTGCACTACTCAACTACTAGATATACACTTTTCGTAAAGAGGGGAGTACCTATTGATTAGCTAGGATAGAGAACTCATCAGTTGGGAACAAAGGGAGGTTCAAGAATCGCCTATGTAGCTTTCTTTTAACGTTCTGCATAGGTTCATAAAGGTGCTACCTTTGACACTTGTGTAGAAGGTAAATCACGTGTCATTAAGGCTAGGAGAAAGATGGATAGAGTAAAAGATTCAGGACCCTAGATTATGGCAACACAAATCAACAAATTATTGGCATGACAAGGTTTTTGAGGTGCCATGGTCAGTAAAAGGTTATGATTCCTACTTGGAGAAGGAACATCTTGGATGAAAACATGGAAACATGGGTGGCCTTCTCTAGCTCACTATCGTATGAAAGAGGGAACCCCACTTACATGACTTATCCTAGGTGACATGGAGTTGACTACAACTCTACAAGGCATAGTAGGCTCAATTTTCCTTTGATATAAAATGTTGAGAGAAGGATTTGATCGATATCACCTTCTTCTCCTACTTCATCATCATCATCCTTGTCCATGTTGATAGCTACTTCTTCTTCCTCCTTGGCGTTGGTGTCATCGTCATCCTCCTTCCCGTCACCACCTATTCACGGCGGTGACAGGGGGTGGGGAAAAAAAGTTCAATTAATTTTTAGTGTCAAAGGGGGGAGGGGAGTTCCCATGCAGAGCACGTGAGGGGTATTACATCCTCTCCCCCTTAGAGAAGTCGAGCTGTCCTCATGTTGGAAGAATTGGGGAAGACAAGCGTTAATGGGGCTTAAGGCCTGTGGGTTAGGACCCACCATGCCTCCACTGCGCGACTCTGATTACTCATAAGCATGCGGTCTTTTGAAACATCAACTTACTGTATTGGATATATCCGAGTCTAGATTACAAGAGTTTATTGTACTTACATCTCATGAATATCTTCTAAGTTGTTCCTAAGTATTTGGTAGATTCTAGATCACTGAAGCTTGTACAACTTCATTCCTTGTAAGTTCAAGTTCTCTTTGAGTCTTATTGGGACAATTGACATGGATATGTCCAATGTTGTGGCACTCGAGCATCAATGTTTAGGGTGCTTTGGATATTCCCTTTTGAAATGACCTAACTTCCTACAATAAAAACAACGCAGAGCTTTATCATTTGTGGTCGCAAGATTCTTGGTTGTCCTTGGCAGGATTTTCTTCTTTAGATCAAATTGCCATGGGATCCTTTTAGGAAATCAAAGTGGTCCTTTATCTTGGAAACTCTATTCCAAGATTGTCATTTTCTTAGTTTGGGACTGAGCTCCAAGGACATTCAGCTTTGCTTTTAATACTAAAGAATACTTCCAAGCTTTGACATTCTAGTAAGACCCAATCTATATTAGCTGAGAAGAAACAACTTAAGAGAAACTCATTGTGAGTTATAACTATCATACTTGCTAAAGTATTTCTGATCACTTGTAAGTTCTAAGCTAAAAATTGATGCAGCTCATATTACTCGGGTTATCATTAGCATAGAAGTTAAATGAAGCAGTAAGTTAAATATTTTCATTGTGTAACTTCATCCTCGATTGTTGTAATGTGCACATTAACGCTAGCTTTATAGTGATTAAAAGTTCCCTATATGTGAAAATATCAATATCTTGTATTAAATTTTTAGAAAACTCCCTCATGTCTTGGTCTAGTGGCACCAACTTCCCACTAGCATGGTGTCATCTTCTATGCAAAAATATAATGTGATGTTTTGAGTAGCAATCATATACTTGCAAACAATAAAATCTAGTTGCACCTTATAGGTGATTCCATTTTGTACCTTTGTATCCCCAACTGCATCCACAAACTTTAGGATATTATTTTCATTTGGGCACTTCACTAGGAACATGGTTCTTGAGGTCTCAACTTTAGCGTTAAAGAAGAGTCTGCAAAAATGGCTATAGGCATAAAAGTAGATATTTTTCTTTGCCTACTTGAAATGTTTATCTTGAGGCATTTTTTTCACCTCATGAAAAATTTTATACATGTAATTCTCACTTATCCTTGAATCTAGTAATAACTACTCTTTGCTCTTGAAATCTAGAAGGCGAAGGCTAGACAAGGTTCCGTGGTATGTAAAATAGGTCATAAAAGAATATACCCCTCTCATTTAATGATGCTTTGATCCTCCATCTGTAAAGATCTTCTCATCAAGGAAGGCATGGATGACATCTACCACACATTCCACTTGCTACCACTCCTCAAGGGTCGATGGATATAAGTTTGTTAACATCAAATGGTCTTACAAGATGAATAAGAAATATGAACCTTCATTTATATGAGAAAGTAGAAGCAACCAAAATGCACTAACATTTGGGTCTATGGAGAGGGAAATTAGAGGCATGGGCTCAAAGTGAAGCTCCTTACACATTAAAATATGCTACATACACACTACTTTGATTGTCTTATTGAAGCCACTAAGCCTAAAATCCATTACCCTACCCTTCTAGCATTATGAGAAAGGATTGGCTATCAAGGATCTCTTTCATTTTTTTTCCTGCATGATTATCTAAATTCCCTTTATTATGATCAAGGAAACCCACCTATCTTAATTATCAAACATATTATAAGTGACTATGTATTCAATGGAAAGACTAGGTCTTCTGCACCAAGAAGATACCTCCATGGAGTAGGAAGATGGAGAGCAAAAATATGCAACTACATGGAGAGAAAACAAAGAGAAACTCCAAGGGGTATAGAGTGGAGGCAAGAGAGGAGGAAATGAACATTGAAAGATTCCAAGTGAGAGGGTTTCACCACCTTTTCTTCCCCTCAATAAGAGAAAGGGCTCAAATGTGATAGCAAAATGTCCCTATTGGAAATGACAATTACTCCAACTAATCTTAGCAAACTAACAATTAATCCACTTGACTATTGAAAAGTGACAATTATTCAAGCCATTTCCAAAAAACTAAAATTTTCAAAAATACCAAAATTATTTTTTAAATAAAGAGGGACCATAACAAAAGACTTCTCATTTTTGGGGCACACACATACTCTCTCTCTACATGCTAAAAGGCCAAAAAGTGACCTCAAACTCCCCTTAATGCCAAGGCACCACTTACTATTTTCTTTGGTTAAGATTGCTTCTAATAAAACCTGTAAACTAGATGTTTTAGAAATATCTTTAGTGCATTCTTCGTTAATATTTGGTAGCATCAGGATTGAATACTCATGCCTATCCTATTATGACAAGTTAAAATCTCAACCCTTTTTTTAAGGTTTTTTATGAAGCAAAACATAATCTATCTACCTTTGATATTGAAGACCCAACAAGTCATATCCCATGCTCAGGTGTGGTACACCCTCAAAGAAGCGCAAAAATTTATTGTAGCATGCATGTACATCACATAAAGCACCTCATTATGTCTACTAGCATTGATTCTTAGTAGACAAATATTTATTTTGATATGCATCTACATCATGTAGGGCACCTCATCATGCTATAGTAGCTAGTAAGCAAACTAACTATCATATTATGCAAATCAAGATATAATGATGGGGCAAGTGTTTAGGTAGTGTATGAGGGAATGAAATGGTATGCCACTGATTACCAATAGCAAATCATTGTGTGGATCTGGATATGTAGTATATAGACTTGTATACAATCTATGCAGTCATATACATAAATTAGATCACAACACCACCTATTGAGACATTGTACAATGAAATAAATAGAATAGAGAAGCTAATTATGCAATTAATATGAAGTAGCATGATGGATGATCAGGTCATCTCCACTCCATACTTGCACCTTCACTAGAAGAGTTATTGAATATATGATGAGCTATGTACAACCAAACTAATTGCATAAATAAAATTATTTCTCACTTACTTGAAAGAGATTATCATTATACTTAAGTTGCTTAGCAATGTTGATAAGTTTGACACTAGGGTAGCTACATTGTAATTTATCAACCTACATTGTTTATTCAAGAAGGCATTTTATGTCCACGCGAGAGAGATGGGTAGCTATTGTAAGAGAGATTTGGTACCTAAGAGAGATGGATAATGATTGTAAGAGAGCTTTGGTAAATTGAGAATAGCAAATTGGTAAGGAAGAATGATAGTTCAAAGATATGCACATGGGTTTTATATAGCTTAAGGGATTAAAAGTGATTCCACAAACTGAAGGCTATGAATTGATTACTTTATGCAAATTTTGTATGCTATGGCAGAGGTTGTTTCTTTGGTAGCAAGGCACTCATATTAATGGTACAGAGAGGAGAGTTAAAATTTTCTAGTCCATTTACTAGACCAATCATAACATGCATACTAGAAAAACGTTGTAGGCCTATCGATAGCAGACAAATGAAGTGAATTCATTTGTTTTATTTTTGTAGGGCTTGACTCTAATGTAGGAGTAATGTGTATACGTTTGTGCCACTAGTGTGAAGGGTACCTAAACAATTTATACAATGTTTTTTTGCTCTTATCTCAATAGCAATCATAGATTTATTATGAATGGTTAATACTTTTTGCATGTATTGAAGAATAATACTGTTTGTCATCCCCTAATCATGTGTAAGCAATCTACAAAGCGCTATATGTGAAGCACCATCAAAGCCTACTTAAGCTTGGTAAGATAGTGCATATGGAAAATAGGAAATATTATATAAAATAACACTATTCAACCAAGTATTACAATGGTTCTACTAGATAAGTATCTAAAATGGGCATGTGTTTTATTTCAATATCAATTATTTGGACTTACATTTGACAATCTCATTGACGTTCTTCAAAGCTCTCGATTTGATGGCTATGACTATGAATGACATGCTTAACCAATTTACATAATATCATGGTATATTTTAAGTTTACCTAGATCTAAGAATATTCTAAGTAGTTTATAAATTTTCTTGAGGGCAAGCAGTTCATGATCTTAATTCTTAAGGAGACCATTCACCACTAATCAAGATTCTCAATCTTGTTTACAAAAATTCAAAGGTCCTTTCAAACTATGTTGAGCCAATGCTTCAAAATGAGTATGAAGCCCATTGTTGGTTTCACATGTGGACATTTATATGTGACTAGGTTGCGAAGCATGATCATTTATCATTTATAATGAAATATTTCAAGTTTCAAAGGCATTATAGCATGAAGTGCAATTTTAGATGTGCACTTACATATGTTGAGTATGTATGTGTTGGTCATACATGTGGGAATTTGAGTGAAGTGGAGGGGGTTATATGAAACTATGCAATTAGGTATGTTTTATTGGCATTAGGAGAGGAAATAAAGGCAATACTGCCAATGGATGTGATCAATTGGCTACTAGCAGTAGAAGTCACTTGTGGACGTACCAACTCTTGAGACAATCTTAGAATAGCACGATTCACTAGTCCATCGAGATGATTTTCTAGGCAATGTTGCTTGATACTTCTTCAAATAACATGAGTTTTACAGCCCAAGAGTCCGCTTTGAATGAAAGTTCTTGGCCATTTCCATGAGAATGAACCTTAATTTTAGGTTTTGAATAAACTAAGGTCTTCTATTTAGATTAACTAGTGTTAGTGGTCTTTGAGCTACAGTGTTCACAAGTTAATGCAAACCAAAGCAGATCAATGCCACACTTGGTCTATAGTGAGTGAGAAATGAGGGGGAGAAATATGTGTCGACCCCTCTACCTATAGGGTATAGTCTCAACTCCATTCCCCTAAAATGCATTTGATCGAGCTTTACACTATCTACACTAGACGATCATGTATTCAATCACTTTCTAAATCTAGTGTTTTAAGGAAAACTCTCAACTCACCGAGACCACCCATCTCTAGGATGGATCTATCGAGGATCCTGCTTTTCCCAAGGTTTGCTTTAGTTATCTAATTGTCCTATCACATTTATGTTGTACACATAAAATCATCTTCCTTAATTAATATTCGTTCACATAACTTAAGTCACAATACACAAACAATGAAAAAATAATCCTTTGAAAGACAACTTCTTTATTTAATAAAGAATAGTATACAAGTTTTCACCTCCCACCCATACAAAAGACTAGTGGAAGGCCTTTATTTTTCCAAGTTTTCCATCCCTAACTAGTCGGGGTCCTCAAGAAGTCCATCCTCAGTCACACAGGGTTTCGGATAAATCTTAGGAGTCTAAGAGTTTACTGGCCAAAGGCCCATGGCACCCTCAACTCCTCCTACCCAAGCATCATCCTACAGAGCAATATCTCACTACCTGGGTTGGCGGTCTGAACTCTCCAAGGTGGCAAAAACCAATCCCCCTTGGTATAGATTAGGGTTTTGATTAATCCAATCTACTTCCTAAGTGCATCAAGTAAACTTGTAAACATAATAATTTCTTTCTTAAGTAATAATTCCACACAAAGTAGAGAGAAAATTAGAACAAGGGTTTTAACTTAGCGGCAATTCTTTCCAACTTGGTATTACTCCCCTCCCTTTTTGGATTTCTCTTAGTTCCCTTCAGATTCTCTAAGTTCCCTTCTAATTTGTATTTCTTCATTGGATCTCCCCTTGGTCAGTATTAGTTTTTTAAACTTATTTTTTGTCCTTGCTCATAATCTAAAGTTGGTCGATGGACCTTATAATGAGTCTTGACTAACTTTGTATACTCCTATGTGTTAGGAGTTAGTTAAAAATGTTATCTTGCTTCGTGGAAACCACATTCGAACCTTGGAATCTTGATTGTTTTCTTTGGAAGCTACATAAGTCATAAATGAGTATTTTTTCCTATGAATTTTTTAGGCTTCTATTTTTTCAAAGGAAGATTATATTGTTTCTTTTGTATCTTCACGCTTGGGGAGCAAACGGGATTAGATACCCCGGTAGTCCATGCCGTAAACGATGAGTGTTCGTTTTTGGTCTGCGGATCGGAAGCTCAGCTAACGCGTTAAACACTCCGCTTGGGGAATACAGTCGCAAGACTGAAACTCAAAGGGCTTTAGCCACTTCTTGATAATCCGCTCTCTGTAAACGAAAGGAGGTTTGAAGAAGTGGCACTTGGGTCGAAATGGATGATATAAATTCCTCTGGCTTTTCATACTTTTGGAGAACTTTCGGCTATAAAGGAAACCAGTCCTAAACAACCCTAGGGTTCATATTCTTACTTTCTCATGTCAGCAAAGTGAATTGATTCAAATATCCTAAATTCTAATAACTACTTATGCCATTCCATATTTTTTTAATATCTACTTTTTGAAATTTTAATAATTTTAACTTAATTAAAAAAAAAGAAAATTTTTCTACTAAAATTTGAAAACTTAATATCCTACTTTCGTTTTGTTAATTTACTTTACATCATTTATAAATGTCAAGAAAAATATTTCACTACATTTACATGACTTATGAATACCAAGTAAAAAAATTTCTCATTGTTTGCAAGATCTATAAATGCTAAGAAAATATTTCTCAAAGTTTACATGATTCATAATTTCCAAAAAAAATATTTCTCTTAAGTCAAAATTGATTGATTTATTTATATGCAATTAGTTAATAGTTTATGATGCCATGCAATCTATTCTACCCTTTTTTAAAAATCTAAATCAATGGTTCCTACTTAATGAATTTTTCATTTTCATCTAGTTGTTAAACTATAAATTCTTAGTCGATCATTGAAAAATCTTTTACTTTTGTTTTAAAATTTTATCCTGAATGAATTTACTTTTTGAAATAACCTAGGATGGAATAGGTGGGATGGTGTATTATTCACATTCGTGACAGTGTTTGTAGTTCCCACACTCCCCACTCCAGAATATCATCTCTTTAGGGCCGACAAGTAGGGAGTCTACCTATGCTAGCTTTGGTCTTGATTAGAAGCCTCGAATAGCGAGGGGATTTCTTATGAGATGGAAATATTGCGGTGAGAAGAAGTACTATTCTACAAATGTTAGAGGCAATAGGGTGAAGTTTTTGTAAGTCAAAGTAGTATGTTCTTGTGGGTTGTTGATGATGACCTCCTTTTGATGTTCTTCTTCTCTCTCTCTTTCCTTCTTTCACTCTCTCTTGTTTTCTTCTCCTTCTACCTTTCTCTCTTCTTCTATTCTTCTCCTCCCCTATCTTCTTCTTTCACTCTCTTCCTCTCTATTCTCCTCCTCTCCTCATCTATTTCTTCCTCCTTCTCCTCCTCCTCTCTCTCTCTCTCTCTCTCTCTCTCTCTCTCTATATATATATATATATATATATATATATATATATATATATATATATATATATATATAAATAAAATAAAGCAGCACAACAGGCATGCTAAAAGAATAAAGACTAACTAGCTTTTGTTTTCATGAGGGACGCCAAGTGATAGTTGTTTCTCTTCTTTAGCCCTTGCTTTGTAACTTGTCTAACTAGATCCCACCATGCTTGTGGCCTTGCACTTGTTGGGGTTGAGGCTAGGCTTTCTTAACTTAGGTTGGTTTTGGAGCAATGATGAGGGTAGTTGAGGAGGAGGAGGAAGTACTCTAGATTGCTTGATTTGTAGGTTGGGGCATCGCATCATGGGGCCCTTGCCACCATCTCATGAGTGTCCTCTAACATTTACACTCACCTTAGGCCTATCTATCCTTCATTGGGGTCTGTCAATGTTGCAGTCCTCTTCCCCCCTATTTTACATCCACCATCATTATTGTCACCACTATTGTTGCCCTCACTATCGTTATTGTCTCACAACTATTGTTACCCTTGTCAGTATCTTAGTGGTGGTTCTTTTCACTCTCCTCATTGCATCTTGCTTCTTCACATCCTTAGAATAGTATTCTTATTCATAATCTCTTTTCAAAGTTTCCAAGGCTGATTGAGGGAGGGTCTTTGAGTCTTTGGTTTGACAAGGAAGTGAGGATGAGAAGCTTCTGGTGATGGAGTTAGTCCATGAGGTGAAATCGGGGATCTCCTTTCCTAGCCTTGGTATACTCCTTACATTTTGGCATGTTAGCAGTGAATGTCATCACACAGTTTACTTGATGTAGGCTATGAGGTGGATTAGGCGAGGAGTGATAGAGCAATGGAATTGTGAAATAAAGAATGATCTAAAGAAGAAGCTCTATTTATATGAAACTTACACTTAAAATAGTTTAAGTGGGGCAGCATGCATGTGAAACCATGTGTGTGCCCATTTTGATCCTTCTCATATTCACCTTGTCATGCCATTGTAGATGTGCTTGCCACCTTTCTTTGTTACATGCTTGAATTTTTCACTTGAGAGATCTAGCTAATGTGGTATCCTTTGCATTTTTCAACATGATGGAGTGGTCGAATGTCCATTGTTAAAACCAATTGAACATTTCTATGAGATATCTTCTCTTGACGTGACCACCACCATGGCAAGTGTTCTTGAGATATGCACTAAGAGCCCGATAATGAGACTTCTCCATACCTTGGGTGATCCACATTTCCAAAGACCCATGCTTCACCAAAAAATATGATTATGATTATATAATTTCTTTTGCAAAGTATGGATCATTGACATTAGATTTGGAATGCCAAATTATACAAATAGAAAAGAATAAATAAGTAGTAAAGTTAAAGATGTACCATGTAGTGGCTTTGTAAAGATTTTGACTACTTTATGGAATTTAGCTTGAGTGGAATGATTTGTTGAGGGTTTTACTATTATATATGCTAGCTTATCAAAATAATGCAAAAGTTTGGCATGTGAATTCTTAAGATTGGGGTCTCTTTCCAAATTTGTACTATGTTTACACAAATCTTTCCACAAAATCCCACTTCAACTTTGATGGCTTGCCAATCATGCTACTCAAGAATCTCTTCACCTTTGTCCTACTCATTTATATTTTTTGTGCTAAATCTTAAGTTATGCCCAATGTTTTCTGGTCCTTTTGAATCTTAACCATTTTGCCATATACACATAGTATATGAATAACTCCTTGAGTTTGTCAATAGATGCTTCATATCTAGAGGGAGGCTTCATTGTGTACACATAATTGACATGCAACTTCAAGAGCTTATCAATTGTATGCATGAGGCAATAAAAGTTGTAAAAATTGGCATTCTTAATGCCAATTGGAAATATTGCTTTTGGATTCTTATCAAGACTCGACCTATTCAATGGTGCACCTTTCTATTGCATACCAATGCTCCTCCACTCCATATGCCATCACTTGATGCCCTAGAAGAATTTATTTCTTTCATGCAAAATAAACAAGGCATTGATGCTAATGACTTAGTTCACAATTGTATATACAATTTAGTGTCTTAAGATCTCCACCCAAGTGCCCATTAAGATTGAATTCTACGAATCCCTCCACATAGAAGTTCTTGCCACTTGCTTGCCTAGAAATTGTATCTAGATAAGGAATCATTAGAATATCTAGGAAAAAACATTGTGGGTCTCCTTGGATACTTTAGTTGTGCTGCTAGTAGCTACCAAATTTCATCTTTTGCATAAGCCATTGTGTAGTTCATTAGTGTAAAACCTATTCTCTCCAACTTGCATCCTATCACGATTTTGCATTCATCAACCTTGATAACAAACTCCAAAATTGAAACAACATCTATTATGTAAAGTTAAAACCAAACTAGAAAGAATTGTATCATATTATTGAATGCAACATATTCATGAGAAATTATATTGTAACGTGTCTTCTTGTCCGCTTGTGGGACATGTCTTAGCAGCTCATCGAGAGGAGTGTCTAGAAGGCTCCGCCTAGCACTCGTAGGGAATGACACAGGGTTTGCGATCTAGGTCTTCCCGAGTCTACCCCAAGCGGAAGCGTCTAGCCGTTCCCACTTGGGATCGACTGAGGTTAGGGTTCCTTTTCTATCAAAAAAGTCTCTAAGAAGGAGCTAGCATCGAGCTCTAGATGTACCACTTTACATAGAAACCACAGAGTTGAAGCAGGTTCGTGTTGCACTTGGTTCATGGAGAATGGAAAACGAGAGGAATGGAAAGGTCAACCCCTCTGCTATACGGGATAGACCCATTCCTTTTCCTAAAACAGAATAAACTCGAAATTCTACATCTATTGTCTTATTATCTCATCATTTAAGAAAAGTTCCTAGCTAACCGGAACCACCCTTCCATAGGACGGACCTGTCATGCCCACCGTGTCATGAATCGCGTGGTGGGGGGACTTGCTAAAGATGCTGCACCGAACACACACAGAATGTATAAGGAGAAGCTCACTCAAGAGATAAGAAGAGAGATGGAGGCTAAAACATTTTCTTGTTGGTTTCTTCTTCTTCTTCCACACACTTTACAATGTACATAAAGTATAGATAAGATACAACATAAAGGAAAGTGGCCTACTAAGTCAATCAATGCATAACTGACTACACTAGTCGACTAGCGCTATAACTAGGCCAGTTGTAAATAGGTGTAACAACCTGAATATAATAAGTAATGAGTCAGTGGCCATGTGAGAGTCATAATGACCATCGACATGCTAAGTGTAGATGTGTGGACCCATCTAACTAGGCGGTCCATCATCAATGTCCGCATGTATTGAGCTTGTCATTTCAACACTCCCCCTCAAGCTCAACTGCATCTCTGCAACCCCAAGTAAGCTTTGAAACTTTTGAAGCTTCTCTGTACCCAATGCCTTCGTGAATATGTCAGCTATCTCATCCTGTGTGCTGGCATACACCAAGTCAATCTCACTTACTAGTACCTTCTCTCTCACAAAGTGGTAGTGTACCTCAATATGTTTTGTCCTGGCCTGGAACACAGGGTTCCTAGCCAACTATATACAGCTCATGTTGTCACAATAAATGACAACTGGACATTCCACCTGCACATCCAAATCAGCCATTCACTTTTGTAGCCATACTACCTCACATGCTGCAACAGCAGCACCTCTATACTCAGCCTCTGTACTTGATAAAGCAACTATAGATTGCTTTTTGCTGCTCCAAGCAACTGCTGCACTACCAAGAGAGAACATGTATCCATTGGTAGATCTTCTATCAGACATACTACCAGCCCAATCTGCATCTGTGTATCCAAACACCTATACATCTGTACCTGCCTCATAGAAAAGTCCATAATGTAATATGGACTTCACATATCTCAATATGCGTCTGACTGCATCCAAATGTGGCTTTCTAGGTACTTGCATAAACTGACTCACAATACCAACAATGTAGCTCAAGTCTGGCCTTGTAATGGTCATGTAGATCAAACTCTCCACTATCCTCTTGAACATAGTAGGGTCTTCTATCTCATCCCCAACATCAGCACTCAACTTTACATTCTGCTCCAACGGGACTGAAAGTGGTTTGCATCCTGTCATACCATACTTGGACAACATATCCAAGCCATACTATCTTGGGGACAGCCATATACCATCATCGCATCTAATCACCTCAATGCCAAGGAAGTACTTTAGCTCACCTAAATCCTTCATCTCAAACTTCTTCATCAAAAAATCCTTGACTTCAGCAATCCCACTATCATTATTACCTGTAATAATCAAGTCATCCAAGATGACTATGATGACCAAACTTGCATCTCCCTTTCTCACATAAAGTGAGTGATCAGCATCAGAAGCATAAAAGCCAATATTGACAAGATACTCTCTGATCTTGTCAGACCATGCTCTAGGTGCTTGCTTGAGCCCATAGAGCGCCTTCTTCAACCTGCACACATATGTGGGATGCTCTAAATCTTCATAACCTGCTGGTTGATCCATATACACTTCTTCCTGCAAATCACCATGCAAGAAGGCATTCTTCACATCCATTTGGTGCAACCTCCAACCTTTGGCTGCTGCCAAAGCAATCACATATCTGACAGTTGCCATCCTAGCAACTGGACTGAAGGTTTCTTCATAATCTATGCCATATGTCTGGGCATAGCCTTTTGCAACCAGCCTAGCTTTGCACCTATTAGTAGAACCATCTGCATTGTGTTTAATCTTATAAACCCACTTACATCCAATAGCTTTCTTACCCTTCGGCAATGATACTAGATCCCAAGTCTTATTGGCCTCTAATGCAGCCATCTCCTCATCCATTGCTGCATCCCAATGAGCATGACCAACAGCCTCCTCAAAACATGCGGGCTCAACATCCTCAACTAGTTTCACCATATAAGCATAATGGTGAGCTGCATAACCTTCAAAACCAATATTTTAACAGGGTATCTGACCCTGCTAGATCTGTGTACCACCGGATCACTCAATGGAGCCTTTACATTACTATGAGCTCTCTGTACACCTGGTGTCCTAACAGAAGGAATACCAAGCTCATCATCCAAGCTCTCTGAGCCACTAGAGTCTCCATCAAGAACTGCATCAATGCCATCTAACACTTTATTCTTTCCTTTGTCTTTACATGTAGTGCTAATAGATGCACCTGAAGCAGGGACAAGTTGGTAACACTTATGGCAGTAATCATGTGCCTAATGGGAGCTTACGTGTACCAACTTATCCTCCATTCAATGCTTCTAGGCCTCAAAGTAATTTCAGGATAGCAAATAGTCCAAAAGTTGATTTCAAACAAGGGGACAGCAAGCCTAAGTCCATCTCAGCTAATACAAATCCTAAATCTATTCCTGTGGATGTTTACAAAGAAAGGAAGGACAAAGACTTATGTTTCAAGTGCGGGGAAAAGTATACACCTGATCATGCTTCAAAGTGTGTATACAAAAATGCCAAACCTAAGCTTCAGAGTATGTTGGTTTTTGAGGATTTTGAAGATGACATAGATGAAGCTAATGCAGTGGCATTTAATGCTGAAAATGAAGATCTTGAGGAGGAAGTTGGACAGGAGTATTTTTATGATCCAACCGACTCTTTTCCTTTTGATCCAGGTGGAAGTGTTCCGTTTGACCCAGGTGGATCTTGTGATGAGTCGCTTGCTGCCACTAATTGTTCTATCTCTATGGATGCTTGGACGGGATCTAAGAGCCCTAATACACTCCCTATGAAGGGAAGCATATGTGGAAAGCCAGTGTTCATCCTGATAGATAGTGGCAGTACTCATAGTTTTGTGAATAAGTCCATCATGGACAAGCTAAATTGTGTTCCCACAGACTTACAGCAGCCCATTAGAGTTCAAGTGGCTAATGGTGAAGAGAAAATCGGTACACAGATTTTTCCACAGACTTAGAGCAGCCCATTAGAGTTCAAGTGGCTAATGGTGAAGAGGAAATCAGTACATAGATTTGCCCACAGGTTTCTTTACAGTTGGCTGAAAATTTTGAAGCCAAGGTAAACCTGATCACTCTGGAAATGGGGCCTATAGATATTGTACTCGGTTGTGATTGGTTGATCACATTAGGTAGGATCACTATGGATTTCTCACAGTTATATATGGAGTTTATCTCCAATGGACGGCTTATCCATTTACTGGGAATTCCTAGTAGATCAGATTTTCAGCTTATCACCATTCAACAACTCAAAAGAGAGTACAAGAAGCGCTCACAAATATTTGTTTTGCATTTGAATAAAGAAACACAGGATCAACCCAATAATTCAGCAAACCATCCAGCCTTGACAGCTCTTCTTGACGAGTATAGAGATTTGTTTGAAGTATCTACTTCATTGTCTCCTAAGAGAGCAGTGGATCACCCCATTGATTTGGAGCCCAACTCAAAGACAATCAATAAGCCACCTTATAGATTATCAAAGTGTGAACAAGAGGAAGTAGCCAAGCAAATCAAAGAACTTCTTGAAATGGGATTCATTGAACCAAGTTCTTCACCTTACGCATCCCCAGTCCAGTTAGTCAAAAAGAAAGATGGATCTTTCAGAATGTGCATTGACTACAGGGATCTCAATAAGATCACAGTGAAGAACATGTATCCTATACCCAGGATTGATGATTTGCTTGATGAGCTTAAGGGGCCCGATTCTTTACGAAGATTGATTTGAGGTCAGGGTATCATCAGATTTGCATGCGAGAGGGTGATGAAATCAAGACTGCTTTCAGGACTGATCGTGGGCTCTATCATTTCTTAGTGATGCCATTTGGGCTTACAAATGCTCCAGCTACCTTCCAAAGCTTGATAAATAAGATCTTGCAACCTTTCCACTTTCAGTTTGTCTTGGTGTTCTTTGATGACATCTTGATTTATAGCAAGACTTTACAGGATCAATTGGCACATATAAGGAGGGTTTTTGATGTATTGAGACATCATAGGCTTTTTGCTAAGGAGAAGAAGTGTTCTTTTATGCAGACTGAAGTGGAATACTTGGGACATATTTTCAGTGAAAAGGGAATACAGGCTGATCCCAAGAAGGTGCAATGCATAAAAGATTGGCCAACGCCTACTACTACTACCTCTCTTAGAGGATTCCTTGGTCTATCTTCATTCTATCACCGATTTATTAAGCATTATGCGGCAATTGCAGCTCCTTTGATTGACAGGTTGAAGAAGGAGGCTTTCTTTTCGGATGCTCTTACAGATAGTAGCTTCAACCAGTTAAAGGAACTCCTTACCTCTACTCCTATCTTAGTATGCCTGGACTTCTCCAAAGAGTTTACTAGACAGTGTGATGCTAGTGGCTGTGGCATTGGGGCTGTTTTGCTTCAGGAGCATGGAGTAATTGCATTTGAGAGCCGTAAGCTTTCAGATAAGGAAATGGCCATGAATGTTTATGACCAGGAGATGTTGGCTATCTTGCATGCGATCAAGAAGTGGCACCATTACTTATATGGCAGCCGATTCTGAGTACATAGTGATCACAGGGTACTCAAGTATTTCCTTACTCAGTCAAATCTCACTCCAAAGCAATGTCGTTGGGTAATAGAATTATGATTTCGACATCACTCATACAAGGGACAAAGATAACATAGTGACTGATTCTCTTTCTCGTATGTGGGCTTGCAAAGTTTCAGCTATGACAGAATTACATAATGATTGGATTGACGAACTACAAGAGGCCTATCTTTTAGATGAGGAATTCGGCCAAATCTTTCATATATTACAACAAGGTCTTATGGAAGAAAACTCGCATTACCAGCTTAAAAATTGTCTTATTTGGTGGAAAGGCAAGATTGTTATTCCCTCTACTTCTTCTTTTAAGCGAAAAATTATGGAGGAGTTACATTCTTCGCCTCTAGCTGGACACTTAGGAGTTTTCAAGACCTATGACAGGATCAGTAAAAGATTTTATTGGAAAGGACTATGGAAGGATGTCAAGGACTTTGTTATGAAGTGTATGCCTTGTCAGCAAAATAAGGACAGCAACCATAAGCCAGGAGGTTTGTTACAGCCATTGCCTATTCCTACTGGTAAATGGACTCATATTACTATGGATTTCATTACTGGCTTACCTACTACCAAGAAGGGATGAAATAGTATTTATGTGGTGGTAGACAGACTCACCAAGGTAGCTCATTTTATTCCAACCAAGATTCAGTTTACTGCTTCTCAAGTGGCCAACCAGTTTATGGAGCATATTTTTAGATTACATGGATTACCGCAGGTGATTGTCCATGATAGAGACTCAAAGTTTATGAGTAACTTTTGGCAGGCGGTATTTACATCTATGGGCACTAAATTGGCTCCATCTACGGCTTATCATCCTCAAACTGATGGACAGATAGAGAGAGTTAATAAATGGTTGGAGACTTATCTTTGCTATTTTTGCTATGATGTCCAAACCTCATGGGATTCTTGGTTACACTTGGCTGAGTTTGCTTATAACAATTCCACTCATGCGAGCATAGGTGTTTCACCCTTTGAGGCTTTGTATGGTTACATGGTGCCCTTATCCACAGTCATCTTTAATGAAAATATCAATCCTCATGGGAAGGAGGAGTTGGAAAGAATGCAGACCCTTCTTCAGCAATGTAAGGTGAATCTAAGGAAGGCTCAAGATCAAATGAAGATGTATGCTGATGAGAAGAGGAGGCCTTTAGAGTTCCAAGAAGGAGAGTTGGTTTTGTTGAAGGTGCCCAAATCCAAGTACTCTACGTTAAAAGATGGATCTAGTAATAAGCTTGCCCACAGGTTTTATGGCCCTTACCGGATCCTTAAGCAAATTGAAGATTTGGCATACAAACTAGAGCTTCCCTCTTCTACAAAAATTCATAATGTCTTCCATGTTAGTCAGCTCAAGCCCTATTATGGTGATCCAGTGGATATAGTTGATGAGCTGCCACCTATTGATGAAGACGGTCTTATTCAAAACATCCCAGAGGCTGTTATAGGTTAGCATCGTGAAAAGAAGCTTCGATCACGTTCTATTGTGGAATATTTGATCAAATGGAGAGGTTTACCACCTGAAGAGGCTTCTTGGAGACCTGATTCTATATTGGATGAGTTTCCATACTTGAGGGATACATTGGTGGCCGAAGCCTATTACTTATGGAGCTAGTAATGATGCAGACTGGTTCAGGACAGCACGCTGTTTTAGAATAGTTTTTATCGTGCCTAATTTTCAGAGTTAAGCTATCTACATGGGCTTAAAGTACTCTTCAAGAGCTTCGTTTTGATATATGGTATGTCCCATTTGGACACTTCTACTAGAAGTTATGGCAGATTTGGTCCAGCAGGGTCTGTTTACTCAACAAGCTGTCTACTTTATTTTGGGATTATTTGTTGAAGACTTTATGGCTCTATATGCTTCTGAAGTATTTCAAATCATGTATATAACTGGGGCTTACTTCTGTTCTTCAAATTCGGCTCATGTAGTGATCATACTTCTTTCATTTCCCATTTGTAAAGCTGTAAAAACAGAGTAGTACTCTCTTCTACCCATCTTCTTTCTAGTTATTTCCAGGTTTGTTTTTTAGGACAAAAACTTTTAGGAAGGGATGGATTGTAAGAAGCTGGGAATAACAAATTAGTGTTAATAACATTGATATTATGCCATGTCACACTGACATTGGTATAAAAGGAGAGGAGATGTAATTTTTCATATCTTTTTGACACATTAATACAATTACAGACTTTCTCTCCCTTCTTGCTCACAGCTTCTATGGCTTCCCCTTCTTTCATGTCTTTCTCTCTCTAAATCTAGTATTTCTCTCTCCTCGTCACTCTTCTTCCTCTTCCTGTAGTCTTTCTCTCTCTTCTGCAGTCTTCTCTCTCCTCTTTCTCTCTCCCTAGTTCTCTCTCTGACAACTTTAGAGAGGAGCACACTAAGTGTTTGCAAGAGTGGATAGCATTGGGCAATCCCATATTGATTGGAGTTTAGAAGAATATGATATCAATATATACATGCGTGCATGTCTAGCAAAAGAAGTTCCTATTGTTTTTGAAATGTTTATGAAATTTCAAACACTTTTCTATAAACATGCAATACATAATTTGTACCAGTTCCTTGATACGGCAATCCCATATTCATCAAAGTTTGGGAAAACTTAATATTAATGTATTCATTTCTTTTTTAATTCCATAAACATTTCATTGTTGTCAACTACTAATAATGATTCTACACAATAATCCTTTAAAAAAGAGACACCATAATGACTTAACAAAAGAACTAATGTTTTGAAAATGTGGGCTTATGATTTTACCCAACAATAGGAAAATCAAAGATTTGGGATTATTTTAGAGATGAGAATGGTAAGAGTTTGCAAATAGTGGATATCATTAGGCTTTAATGTTTGCCATGTTGGATAGAATGAGCACTTAAGGCTTGAAGTGGCATAGTGGGCTTCCATTACCATTTTGAATGAGCACTTAAGGCTTGAAGTGGCATAGTGGGCTTCCATTACCATTTTAACTAACTCTTAACATCTTCAAGGGGTATAAAACATGGATAATATTAAGCCCATATTTTTAGAATGTGAAAAGAAAGTATAACCTAAGCTTGAAAGAAAATATAGACCATGGATATTAAAGACTAAGGATAAATCACATTTGTCCAAGTGCTCAAGTTATAATAAGTAGAAAGAAATGTGGACCATGGATATCAAAGACCAAGGATACAAATCACATTATTCAAAACTCTCAATGATGTCATATTAAAAGAGGTTAGTATAACATCAAAAAACATTGGCACAAAAGCTCGAGTTGCAATACATTGAGAAAAGTTGAAACTTTTATCCATTATGATTTCTTTCTCAATTGTGATCATCAAGGTGATGATTCAATTTTTGTGACAAAGCATTGACCTACCAACCCTCATTTTTAATGAGCAACTTCTTGTTGTAGTAGGAAAACTTGCTCTTGCATTTGCAAGAATGGCAATCAACAACCTTTGCAAATCATAGGTTGTTGGTCATCTTCAACTCCCTAAAGTACAAAATACATGTCATTCACAGACACATTGATTAGTCTACTTGTCTCATAAACTACTCCAAAGATAGCCTTTACTTCAATTCCCAATCCTATTGAGACTTGTTTAAGGAGGCTCTGGCCTCACATAGAAATTCATACAACCCTTTTGGCATGTTCATTTAACTCTATTATGAAAATTTTATGTGCACCATCAACACATGTAGACAAAGCTCATTGTGGCTCTACCAACTCTTATAGCTTGCTTTCAAGGTGCTTAAAATTTGAAGAACTTCAAGTGAGCTCAACCTTTCTTCCAACCCTTAGAAGTCTAATGTTTTTATCAACATAAGTTTCTTACCTCCTTGCCACTTCTTTATTTTTCGTAAATTCACTTTATTAGAGCCCACATTTGGACAATAATGAAACAAAGAAATAAATAAACCTAAAATATGTGTTCAATACTTTCATATAAGCATAGTGGAGGGAGAAATGGCATATATTTCATACCATTGTAAATTACACCAAGCAAGCAAGTGAAAACACATGTTGGCATCACTATCCCCTTCAATTTTGCTAAAGTTATTTTGCTTGGAGGAGTGGAAATAACTTTATTTGGAAGATCCACCATACCATTGTTAGCACCAGTTTTGCCCTGCTCCATCATTGTATGATACTCTACATTGAAAATATAAAACTTAGGTCCTTGAGAGACGTAGTTGCCTTCAATAATTATCTTTAACTAAGTATTAATGGCTTCATGGTCTAGGGGTAAGGTTTTAGACTCTAAAGAGTGTCTGTTTGTTGAAATACTATTCAATCATTGAATTGTTAATTAAATATCTAAATATAAAACTAAGTCTTAAGGACTTCATGACCTAGGGGTTTCATCACCCAATGGTTGCAATTTGTTTTAGGTGATTTATCTCTATTGGCAAAGGTTAGAGATTTTAGAACTAAGAAGGATTAATATCAAGGGCTAGAGTCAAACATTTGAGAGAGAGAGAGAGAGAGAGAACCAAACCATCAAGGGGTTTGTGAGGGTTAGGTTTGTTTTATAGGGAAGGGACCTAGGCACTTTAATTTTCTCTCCCTAGAGTTTACAAAAAGTAAGAGAGTGTTTTTGGAGAATAAGAAAATTGAAGTTTAAGGGTTTGTTTTCAAGAGGACAAAGTTAAGGATCTGTCATGGTGGATGTGCATAACATCAAGGCTCAAGGTTTTCCATGGTGGTTGGTTAGCATTGGAACTTAGGGCATTGATAGACATAGTGGGCTTCAATACTAATTTTTAACTAAGTCTTAAGGTCTTCATGGGTAGGGGATAACATTTTAGACTCTAAGGGTCTATTTATGAAAGTTCTATCATACCATTAGCAGTGCTAGTTTTGCCTTGTGCCATTAGTTTATGATCTTCTACATAAAGCAGAGAAAACTTAGGTTCTTGAGAGATGTAGTGCGCTTCAATAACCACTTTTAACTAGATGTTAAGGCCTTTATGGGGTAGGGGCTAAGGTTTTAGACTCCAAGGAGTATCTATCTATCGAAATACTTTTGAGTCATCCAAACGATTGATAAAGGCTTTAAGTCTTGAGCCTTAGCATTCAGTGAATGAATGACCATCCAAATTGAGAAAGTGACCACAATGTGCTAAGGCATTGAGCCTAAACATTGATAAATGTTCGAATTGAAGGCATCCAATCAACATCATGAGGCTTGAGCCTTTACATTAGTCCAATTTGAAGGCGTCTGAGTGACCATTAACTAAGGCATTCATTAAGTGAGTGATTCCATCTAAATCGATTAAAACATTAAGCATTTGCAAATTTATACCATCCACATGGCCTCAAGCATTAAGCCTTAGGATTAAGGCATCCAAGTTTACATTAGTGTGAATGGACAAGGTGTCCAAGTAACCATTGACTAAGGCATTAAGCACTACAATTAATTCCTTCCAATTGGGCAATGGTTATTAAGCAAAGTGCCATCCGTGTGAATTGCCAAGGCGCAGCTATCAGAATTGCCAATGCATTAAGCCTTTGTGTTGAAGGGCGTTCAAATTAGCCAAGGCATGCCATTCGAGTGGCAAGTCCATCCGAATTGCTATTAAATACAATGATTATTAAATGCAAAGGTCCAAATGACCAAGGGGCTAAAAGCCTTATGACAAAGGGCCATCCAAGTTGGCAAGGTGTTTTTTGAGTTGTCAAGGTATTAAGCCCAAGGGGCTGAATTGCCAAGGTGCACTATCCAAATAGACTATGGCATTAAGCCTTACAATGAGTTTACAACTTGGTGCCAACCAAGTTGACCAAAAGATGTTGAGCTTAACGTTGATGGCCCATTTGAGCTAGCACTTGATCCTTGTGTTTTGCATTCAGGGTAAGGCTTTGAGCATTTGCATTCAAGCTAGTTGAAAGCCATACTAAGGTTTAAGCCATAAGTGTTTACGTATGTAAGAGCTATCTGTCCAATCTAGGCAAAGCATTGTCCAACCGTTGTCGAAGGGGTTTTTGTCAAAAGGTAGAATCCACCGAGGATCAGAGGTAGAAGGAAGTAGAGATAGGAGATGGAAGAGAAGATAAAGAATACACAAGAGGTAAACACAATAATGACAAAGCACAATGGAGCAAATCAATATGTATTGATAGTACCTGAAATCCTTTGTCTGGCACTAAAAATATAAAACTATCTCTATAATAAGTTTTAAGGTTTAAGGGACACTTTGTTTTGGGGAATAGGGAAGTTGGAGTGTTAAGGTTTATTTTGAAGAGGGCTTATAAAAATCTTAGATAAGGTTTCAAGGCACAAAGTCCTAAGGGCTTCATCACCCAAGGGTTAGGGTTTTAGGGACTAAGAAGGACTAATATCATGGGCTAGAGTGAAACATCTGAGAGAGAGAAGTAGCCAAACCATCAAGGGATTTGAGAGGGCTAGGTTCATAGAATAGGGAAACAATGTTTATAGAAAGCAAGAGAGTGCTTTGGAGAATAAGGAAATTAAAGTCTTAGGGCTTGTTTTTTAGAAGGCTAAGCTCAAGATTTGCATGGTGGATGTGGATAACATCAAGGCTTAAGGTTTTCCATGGCATGAAAACATAGGTCATTGATAGGTGTAGTGGGCTTCAATATGCATTTTTAACTAAGTCCTAAGGTCTTCATGGATAGGAGCTAAAGTTTTAGACTCCAAGAAGGGTCTATTTGTTGAAGCCCTATAAAGAGATTGTTGGATTATTATTTAAATATAAAAATATATCTATAATGTGTTTTAAGGATTTGAGGGCTGAGCTAAGGTCTTTAAGGGATAATTTTTTCAAGGAAATAAGGGAGTTGGAGTTTTAAGGTTTGTTTTGAAGAGGGATGATAAAAATCTTAGATAAGGTTTCAAGGCACAAAATCCTTAGGACGTCATCACCCAAGGGTTAGGATTTTAAACACTAAGAAGGATTACTATCATGACCTAGAGTGAAACACTTGAGAGAGAGAAATAGCCAAATCATCGAGGGGTTTGAGAGGGTTAGGTCTATAGAACAAGGGAATTAAAGTTTATAGAAAGTAAGAGAATGTTTCATAGAATAAGGAAATTAAAGTAAGAGTGTGTTTCAAAGAATAAGGAAATTAAATTTTTAGGGTTTATTTTTCAAAGGACCAAGCTAAGGATTTGTCTTAACACTATCTATATGCCTATTTTTAAAATATTTATGCCTTATAAGATCTTAATTCATCATCAACTATTAAACTATTATAAAATATTAAATATTATTACATCTTAAATATCAACTTCTTAATGTTTTTAATAAGTCTTATACACACACAAACATATCCAAATGTACTTAAATTGAACATTGAATGTGACAACATATTCAAGAATGACATAGTAAAAGAATATACATCACGATATAAAAACTTATCTCAAATTGTTTATCTTGAAATTAATATTGAATTCAAAAGTATAATGTCTTAAAAATAAAAACTAAGATAAACTTTTAAACTATCATCAACACATATATAATGCATCATATAGATGCATACTTATTACTAAGTTATTATAAAATATAAACATTTACATCTTAAAATAACATGTTAAGATATTTTATCTTAAGTTATATTTGTTGCAAACTTAAATAATAAATATGTTATAAATTTAAAAATATAATACATAAAAAATAAAAATTATTATGAACTATTAAACTATCATAAATTTTCATAAACTATTACACACATGCACATGTGTATACATATACCATTAAATGATATAGTGTGTCCCAATAGCATTCTTTAAGAGACTCCAAAAATGCATTTTTTGGGGTTGAGGGAGATCCCATACTCATTGCATCAATCAAAACATGATTGTAGATGTTCCTAGTGCTTACATAGAGGGCTAAATACATAGAAGTTATCAAGGTAGACTTCAATAAACTCATTTTGGAAGGCCACCTTCTTTACACACTAGAAGGTAGCCGATGCATTGCACAATCCAAATGGCATCATCCTATATGTACAAGCTCCCCATTTTGTAGTAAAGGTTATCTTAGGCTAATCCTCCTCTACAATCTACACTTAGTTATATCCATTGAATCCATCCAGTAAGAAGTACAACTTGTGACTTGCAACTAGATCCAACAATTGATCCACAAAAAGTAATGGGAAAATATATTTCTTCGACTTAAACTTGAGTTTTTGGAAATCCACACGAATACAAAGCTTTACACTCTTCTTGGGAAAAACCATGATGGATGAGACGTACTAACCATTAGTGAGTTATTAGATAAAATCAATATCTAAGAGTTTCATCAAGTCGATCTTTACCATGGTGAAATAGTTTAGGTTTATACGATATTGGCACTACTATATTGGCTTGGCATTAGGATCCATATCAATGTGATGTTGGTACACAATAGGATCAATCCCCTTTAAATCCTTATATGACTAGGCACACACATCTAGATTCTCTTGCAAGAGGTCACAAAGGACCGTTAACTCTTCTTCAAGTAGACTACACCCTACTTTGAGGTGACATTTAGTTCCATTTGCTATAATAAGAGTGAGCAATTTTGTCCTTCAACTTCTGTAATGAGTGTTCCCTAAACCACTTCTGGATACAAACTAGCCTCCTTAAAGGGAGTCATTTCCTTTTCAATTATGCCATTAGAGCTAGCTTCTGTTGTACTAGACTGTAACATGCCATTGGGGGCTTAATGGGATGACTGTTATTTTTAGCTATGTCTCAAGAGTAATCACTTCTTGACTAGATGATTCATCCTCTCTCCAAGCTTCTAAAAAGGTCACAAGGGATTGAACATCATTAGTGCTTTTATCTTGATGGTTAGGTGCTTTTTGGTATGATGGATCATTGTTATCCTTTTGAGGAAAGGCTTTATTAAGACCATGGGAGCCATTGATAAATAATATTTTTACTTGGATCAATAATTTATTGTACCACCTTTGCTACATGCTCTAAGGGCTTAATGGGATGGCTGTTATTTTTAGCTATGTCTCAAGAGTAATCACTTCTTGACTAGATGATTCATCCTCTCTTGAGGCTTCTAGAAATGTCACAAGGGATTGGACATAGTTAGTGCTTTTATCTTGATTGTTAGGTGCTTTTTGGTATGATGGATCATTGTTATCCTTTTGAGGAAAGGCTTTATTAAGACCATGGGAGCCATTGGTAAAAAAAATTTTACTTGCATCAATAATTTATTGTACCTTTGCTACATGCTCTAAGGGCTTAATGGGATGACTGTTATTTTTAGCTATGTTTCAAGAGTAATCACTTCTTGACTAGATGATTCATCCTCTCTCAAGGCTTCTAGAAAGGTCACAAGGGATTGAACATCATTAGTGCTTTTATACTGATGGTTAGGTGCTTTTTGGTATGATGGATCATTGTTATCCTTTTGAGGAAAGGTGACCACGGGAGCCATTGGTAAAGAATATTTTTACTTGCATCAATAATTTCTTATGCCTTTGCTACATGCTCTAAGGACCATTAATTAGACCAAAGAGATTGCCATTGTCTTGTCAACAAGGTTTGTAACTTGGGGCACTATGGCCATTATAAGTGCATGCAATCAGGAAGACTAACTTCATCATCATTAATTGCATCTTCTATTTCCATTGACTCTTTGTCATTTTGTGCCGCATCTTCTTCTGACTTCACTTATTGTTCTTATAAGACTCTACAAGAGAATAACAAACTCTCTTTTTTCTACTCTTCTTTAGTCTCTAGATCCAAGATAGCCATGCAGTAAGAAGAGTAGTGCATCCAAGCTTCAATTTTGGTGTTCAAACTAACTTTAGAGGTTACTGCTAAAGCTGAAAGGAGATATTCACCCATGGGTAAGGCAATTGCTTCTTTTTGCAATTGGTTCATAATGCTAACTATCTAGGACTATTATTCTATTTTCCTTGGGAAAATTTACTTTTTTGCTTCTTCTTCTTCTACATCAATTCCTTCTTGAGTTTCTTTAGAGGAATTAGAATATACCTCTAGTATAGTTGATTTATTTCCTTTTTGAGGCCCATATAACTTCAACACAACCTTATTTACTTCTCTTCCCAATGTTAAGGTTCCTTTTAACCAATCAATTCATACTTATGCTTCAAATCACCAAGATCGGTCCAATAATAGTGTGTAAGAGATCCCAAATGAAGTAGGTTTTACCACCAAATAGGGCAACCAATAATCTCTTCTAGCCAAGGTTGTTTTGAAATAAGAGAGGATGCCCAAGGGCTTTATTCTACTTTGATTTGCTAGTCTAATAAGCCACTACATGGGCTGCATGCCTTGCAGTCCCAAGTCTTTCATTGTCACATTCAGCATTATGTTCATTGAAGAACCTCCATCAATCAATACATTAGCAATGAAACGTCCTTCTATCCAAATTTTTATTTATAGAGTGCTTGGATGCAAGTCTCTATTGTACATAGGCTTTATGCAACCTTATAAGCTTCAAATCTCAAACTTGTAGCATATAGTAACTACCATCAACTAGGAATGATATCAAGTGATGATAAGCCTCAAATCCTAAAATCTTTGTATGGGCCTAATTACATGAATTTGGCCCTATTTTACTATTATAAATAGCAATTAAAAACCTCATTTATCCTACCCCAAAATCACTGTAAAGAGGATTCTTCATTTATTTCAAGCTTTTACCTACTAAAAACAATCATTAAAAACCCATAGAATATAGATACATGCTAAAAATTTAGGCTAGCAATATGCAATGTGAATACCCTATTTATCCCTATTTCCCATAGTTCATGGAAGCCACAAATCACTCCTTTGTTGCCCCAATCAGTTTCTTGAAGATACAAGAGTATTCAATCTTCTTCATTGATCCAAAGCTTCAAATTTTCATGAGATTTCAGTCCTTCCTCTCCACGAATGATAGCAACCCTCCCTGGATAGTTTGTGCTAGTTTTTGCCTATGTTAAATTCAACCCTCCCTTCCCCCACTTTTCTCCCCTTTCCCACTAAGTCTCATAAGTTACCCACTTGTTCCCTATACAAGGTCACATGCCTATTAACTCTTGGACATGGACTTATTTGACTTCCCCTTGTCCACTCTTGAGTTCAACATCAATTAGAAAAGCACTGGCCACATTAGCTTTCTTTATAGGTTATGAGGCTCTATCAAACTTTATTATAGTTGTAGGATTGGAGATTTGCAATCCATATCTCCTATTAAGATACTTTTGAATCTTTTTCTATAATAGGGGGATATCATAAGCAACAAATAGAATGTCAAGCTGGGTTGGAATGTGTTGAAATCCTTGATTAGATCTTACTCTTTAACATGTTCAATTGGATTCTACAAGAAGTAGTCAATGATGAATGAGGTAACACCCATTTTCATTTTTCATAGCTAGAATATTTTTTCACCTAAGATTGGATACATTTTGATCTCTTTTGCCTCCTTGACCTCTTGTTCTATTTCTTGGATCAATTTATATTGCATCTATTGTTGCATTGAAGTGTCCTACACTATACTATTATGTGGCTCTATTGCTAGTTCAAACTTCATAATCTTTGTTGTTGGAGTATTCTCTTTTGGAGCTATTGCTTCTTTCTTCCTGGCATGTGTACTTGTGGCTACTTTTAGCTGTACCATATTGAATGTGGACTCGAAGTTTTAGCTAACAATTGATGATAGTTGCATTTGCATAATCTAGACTGGGACAATCTTTTGTAGTATGGCATTCTCCTTTGCACCTCCTACATAATGGCTTTTAGGATTATAGCAATTTGGGGAAATGTAGCCCTTGCCTTTGCATCTATAGTATTTGGACACCACTAGACTAACATCCTTTGTGACTTTGGGATGGAAACTTTCTAGGACCAAAGTTCAATTTGAACTCCTTGTTGTCTTTGGCCCAATTTCTTGAGTTGTCATTTTCTTGATTAGATAGGAAGAATAGAAGGCACCTAGAATTTTTAGCTTTTAGATATACTCTATGGTAAGTGTCTTGCTTAGTGGCATTTTTACACCATGTATTTGAACTAATGGTATCTTTGGCTATTCTTACAGCATTGGTGGCATGGTGGTATTCACTTTCAGAGTCTTAAATTGCTTTGTTCGTATGGCCATCAAATCTTTCTTGATATTCAATGCATCCATCAACTCTTTCATCATATTTGCTATCAATTGGATAGCTAGTCCTTCAAACTTTCATGTCCTAGTACATTTGCATTGGAGTTTCTAGGTATCTCTATAATCACTAAATAAATAGGTGAAGTTGATGTGGAAGAGGCTATGTTCTGATCCTAATCCAAGACTCTTGGTTGAGCTACTAGCTTGCTTCCTATTAACCCCAAGTCGAGATGGCGGAAAAATGAAGGAAAAAGCAAAA
The DNA here is from genome assembly GCF_053477565.2 of Lygodium microphyllum. NCBI lineage: Eukaryota > Viridiplantae > Streptophyta > Polypodiopsida > Schizaeales > Lygodiaceae > Lygodium > Lygodium microphyllum. The sequence goes on from NC_141141.1 coordinate 111,722,578, forward strand.
GGAAGATGGAAAAAGAGCAAAGACAAGCAGGCGGCCTCTAAAGATGAACCGGGGCAAAAAGCGCAACTTTAAATGAAAAGGTGCCTCAAAAAACTCGGAAAACTCTTATAAAAGAGTGCCAGGCTCCCTCCTGTGCCAATTGTAAAATATTAGATGGGTGTAGGCCAGAGGCATAAGGCTAGAAGAGGGAAATGGAAAAAGGACCTTGGACAATGGTCGGTCATGTAAAAAAGGGATGGGTGCCCATGGGATTTTAGGGTTTGTATATATAAAGTTCAAAAAGTGAATAAGAGCTCATTCTTTGGTGTGTGGCAACAAGAGTCTTCTTCTTCTTCTCTCCTTCTCATCTTATTGCTTGTGTGTGCTCTTGAGAGACGGAGTGTGAGAGTGTGAGGAAGTGAGTGTGTGAGAGTGAGGGATCAAGAGGGTGAAGCTCTTCACCATCTCCTCTTCTCTTCTTCTCTTCTCTTCTTCTCTTCTCTTCTCTCTTCTCGTGTGCACGGCTATGGAGGATGGAGCTTGGAGGTGGAGGAGGCTTGAGGATGCTTGAGCTTGCATCTAGGATCGTGGAGCTACTGGCATGTGTGAGAGGAGGCAACTCATATCAGCATTAAGGTAAGCTCAGTACACTCGTAGGATCGACGACACGTCGGCTAGGTGAGAGATAGCCATTAGAGCTTGCTTGGAACGCTTGAAACAATAAGCGGTTCGTGGGTCTTGGCGGTTGAGCGAAAGCTCCCACATTTTGGTTCCGTTTGCTGGGACCAATGGATTCAAGCTTGAGCACTTGTGCACCTCATATCGAGTATTGAAGTAAGGAATTCATCCCCGAAACGGAGCTTGAGATAGGTAGGAAGTTTGGGTGTTTTTTATCTTCAAAACAGGTAAGTATTTTGGGTTATTTTGTTTGTTTGATGATTGGGAAACATGGAGAAATCATTTTAGTGTTTTACTTTCGATTCTTGTTGCATTTAGAGTAGATTAGGATTAGGAAATCGCACTGGAGAAGGGTAGGGTTTACTGTTGCAAAACAGGGCAAAACATGGCAACAATCGTGTAAAAAATGGCAAAAAGCTCGCTTATGATGCCTAAGATCAGCAAGTGAGTGATTGGGGGCACCAACACCTTACTCGGGAAGGGGTATAAGAGCCAAGAGGCCAAGGAAGAGCTCATTTGTGACCATATCAGTGAGAGAGAGAGCTATTGCTCAATTCGATCCGATCGCACCAACGACAAGCCCACCACTCTATCCAGGTATATGAATCCCTTCCCTTACCCCCTTAGGTAGGATCTGGAGGTTTGTGCCTGATACGATTGAGTAAATCACAAGGAACGATGGAAATCAACTCGCACTGTCGACGTGCACCGCCCTTGGCCCGTCTGAACGGTCACTTTTGGGCCGAGTCCCAGAATCGGCCCTCGGCCCTATTTCGCTCGGCCCACTCGGCCCAAACCCTAATCGGCTTGTTTGAGTCTACCATTCGGACCGTGGACCAATTCGGCCCGTCCAAGCGACCTTGTTCGAATTGACCACTCGGCCTGTCTAAGCCAATTTGTCCAAGTGACTTCATCTGAGTCTGCCCCTTGGCCCATCCGAGCCCACCCTATCCAAGTCCCAAATTCGGCCCTCGGCCCTGTGCCTCGGCCCATCCGAGTGACCGACTCGGACCCTGCAATTCGGACCAGTTGGGCCAAGTGTAGATTTTTATCAAATTTTCAGAAATTTGACCTGACCCGGCTAGAACTCAGCAGCGCAAAGGCCCAAAACAATGCGAGAGTGCGTAAGATGCCTAGAAATTGGTTGCTGCACTCACCCTAAATTTCCACACTTGAAGTACACTTAAGGAAACTGAAACCCTGATTGAGCACAAGTGCACAGGAAAAGACACACACATTGAGTGGCCATAAATTGAGGATTGTATTCAATAACTGAAGGAACTCACCCAAATAAACCACTCAAGGAACCCACCAGTAGGAGAGAACCCAAGACATAGGCAAACCATCAACGCACAGAGTAGGACCAAGCAAGGGGCACCGACGAAGCGGATTTGACAAGTCTACTGAACCTGATCGATAGCTTGGTGGAGCACAAGAACTCGACAATGGCAAAAGAAAGTTCAGACTGCAGATCTAATGAGGAATTCGACTTAGGAGTGTTTCCGAATGCTATTCAGCAGGCTGAATACAATAGGGATCAACAGGCTAGGAGCCAAAGGCAAAGCATGGAGTTGTGAGAGGTGCAGTGGGTGCTGAACCTGGCTGGCAGAAAAATCGAACGGACCATGAGAGAGCATTAGAAGGAGACTTAACGCTGAGTGAGCTTCTCATGAAGAGGCTGCTCGATAACACGGCTGCAGAGCAAAGTGCCACGGCTCTAGCGATATCACTGCTCGCAGGGTTAGGAGCAAATCAGGGTTCAAAGAGCCAGTCTAAAATCCCTATTGTTGCCAAGCAACTCGATAAGTACCAACCCCATGACGATCCATACAGCTTTGTTGAGTAGTTTGAGCAAGTCTGTGAAGCCAACGGCCTCAACGACCTAACTCAATGCTCTCAAGCACTCGGGCTTTGCTTGGGTGACAAGGGTAGGACGTGGTATACGAGCTTAGATGCCATAGAGCGAGCCAATTTCGATGGCCTCAAGGATCTCTTCATTAAGAGATTTGCCGAGCCCGGTACCAGGACGCTTGATGAACGTCAAGCAGAAAGAGAAGGATGACATTCGCGATTACGTGACCCATGTGCGGAGTCTCTTCAAGAGAATCCCTATTGGAGAGCGGCCGACTGAAAGAGCAGTATCAACTGTATTCATCAGTGGGATTTAGAACGAGGAACTATATAAGGCTTTGGCAAGCAACTCGAGCTTGCAGCGAGAAGCGATAGCTAGGGTCTTTGAGGAAGCCATCCGAGTTGACAATCAGCTGAAGGAACGAAGCTCTAGGAGCTCGAACTCTGAGCAAACCAATTCGCGAAATTCAAAGAGAGCATCAACCTCGAGTGAGTGATCAGTCCCATCATCCCAGGATAAGGGAAAAACCACCGAGATGAACCAAGACTTGGCTGACGTTAAGATGGAATTAGCCAAGTTGCAAGACATGTTGAGACGACCAACGTGCCCACACGTCCAATGCGTGTACTATGGCGGAAACCACTTGCTAGCCGAGTGTCAAGAACCTAGGTCAAGACCTTGCACTAATTGCGGTAGGTTCGGTCATGACGTCACACATTGTAGATTGCCAAGAAGACTTCCATACTCACAACCATATGGCCAGCCCTACCTAGCAAACAGGCCACAGTCATTTTTTGGAAGGGGAGTCCCATTGGCCCTCCTTGCGCCTAACGACATTAAGCCGGCTATTCCTAGGATGGAAATAAATCCTACAGGCATTCCTAGACCGCATGGTCCTTACGTAACCCATCCACCAAGTGATGCTCCTGTCCACTACGTGGAAGAACCAACTGAAGAAGAGACCTACGTATACCCTTACGTCTCGTATGACGACGAGGGCAACGCAGTCCTCGTGGATTATCGACCAGTACCGGTGATGGCGTTGGGAAGAGGGCAAGGTAGAGGCCTAGGAGGGCAGATGCAGGATCCAATCATTTGTTGGACTTATGGTCACCCAGGACATGTCTCGTCGCTGCCCTGAAAGGGAGCAACAAAGCATAGACAAGGCTGACCAAAGATGTGTAGAGTGCGGAATTACTCATCTCTTCATTGATTGCTCAAAGCGGAAGCCATCTTCTAGTTAAGCCAACGTGCCATCTATTCCATTGGGCCTGTTTGGTGTCGAGAACCTCGATGGGGAGGCCACGCCTATCCCATTATGGGTCATGACACGTGCCCAAATGAAGCAGGCCGGCATCTCTCTGCTAGGACCTAGCAATCTCGATGTAGCCTCGATAGGAAAAAAGAGCCGTAGGTGGAGGAGGAATAGGTCGGAAGCTAAAATCGCACTAAAAATAGAGTGTTACAACTCTGCCTACTGGAAAGAAGGACTCTAACACGCAGAGGTAGAGACTTCAGCCCCTAAGACGACCGCAAAGGGAAGTGCTAAGGTAGGGGAATACCCACATCTGAAGCGACAGTTAGAGGCCATAGAAAAGGTGAAGGCTTTTTGTTGGGCACCAAAAACCACTTGGGCGGCTTCTGCCTTGCTCTCTGCAATGATCTTTTCCTTTTCTACCAGAGCAAGGCGCCATGCCAGTGTCTTCACCCTCTTTTCATTATGCACTGCCCACTCCTCTGCTTTCTTATTCATTTCCTTCATGCTCTCCCCTTGCTTTAGGGTCAGTATCATGAGCCTTTGCTCTTGGTCCTCCAATTCCCTGATCAGCCTCTCTTGTTCTTATTTCTTAGAGTTCGACTGATCGATTAGGCACTCAATCTTTTCTTGCTGCCCCTCCATGTCCTGCTTTCTTTTCTCATCCCTGGTGTTGAGCTTAGCCATGAGCTCTTCAACTTTAGCAGTTTTTGCAATGAGCTCCTGATATTACATTATCAGGAGCTTATGTTCTATTTGCATCTTCACCAGCTCCTGTGTTTCATTCTCGAGCTGCTGCCTCCAGTGCTCTTCTCTGTCATCCTTAGCCTTTATTTCTTGCTTGAGATCCGCGATCTCCCTTTGCTACATGGTTATCATCCTTGTTTTGTCAAGCTAGAAGGTGGCTATTGATTCCTTCTCAGCTGCCAACTTAGCCACAACTATCTTTCGTTCCTACTTAGCTCTCTCCAACTGCGAGAGTAGCTCGGCGACGTATTCATCGTAATTAGCTGGCGGCATCATCATTGTTTGAATGGGTGTTGTTGAGGCCTCCACCTTTTGTCGTTTAGGATCTTGCCTAGACTCTACGCTTGTGGCCGGCCGCTTTTGCCCTGTAGCCGTAGTTTCGGTGCTCTTCCCCTGGGCTATCTCCTTGTTAATGAAGTACTACATCCATGCCACAAGATTTGACACATCTGTACTAGTGGGGATGCTGGGGGTGATGGTGGTTGGCTCGGTGGGAGGCACCAATAGAGTAGGAATTGGGTGCATTGGGGCTTTGCCCTTGCCCTCAGTGACGGCGGGCGGCACAATCTCCGGCACTTGTGTGCTTGACCCAGGCCTTTCTTCTCATGTGGGCTCAAACTCCCCAGTTCATCTGCTCTACTTTGTTGTTCTATGGATTGGCGTGTAGCTTTAGCCATGTCCTCTTCCTCCTTCCTTCTTAGTTCTTCCTCTTCTTCATCAGCCTTTCTTCGCCTTTCCTCTTCCGCTTTTCTCTGCTCTTCCTTCTTTTTCTCTTTTTCTTCCTTTTCCTTTCTTTTTCTCTCCTCTGCCTCCTGCTTTGATGCCTTCTTAACCTTCTATAATTACTCATTTTCCTTTTCTTCTTCCTGTTTTTTCTTCTTCTCCCTCTCCTTGATCTCCCTAAGGGACTCTCTCTTGGCCTTCTCTAAGCCCTCTTTCTCTTTCCTACGGCCCTCATCCTCCTTTTTCTTCCTTTGAGTTGTCTTCTTTTTGGGTTTCTTAGTCGCCTTCCTACTTTCCTATTCTTCCTCTTCTTCATCTGTTTCAGTTCTATCGGTAAATTCTTCTCTGTCCTGGTGAGGGGGCGTCCTATTGGGCTTTTCTCCTTCTCCCTCCTCTACATTCTGCGTCTCTCTTACTGCCTCTTGGATGAGCACAGTCAAGACACCTCCATACCCGATGTAAGAGGCCTTGGATGAAGCTTTCTTCCTTTCTGTAGCTTTGGAGGCTGGAGACCCTCCACTGGCACACTTCCTAAATCCAATGCTTTAGCTGCCTGGTTGATAGTTTTTCGTACATACCCATTCCAGTCAACTTCGTCCAGAGTGTGGGCCGCTATGTTCTCCAGCACATGCACGCTGATTTGATGCATCAGGGAGTTGTAGCGCTGGCTGGAGAAGAGCAGATATACTAGCTTTGCTTGCAATCTAGCTTCTGCGTCGGGGATGTCTAGGATGCTGATGCCGTCATTGGTGAGCACCTCCTTCTTTTTCATTTTCAGCATAGCATAGACATCCCTCTTCTGTTTTCTATCCATCTTTGGCTCCAATCCCAACGCCTTCTCCACCAAGGTTGGGTCTAGACGGACCTGCACCTGCTTGGTACTTTCTCCTCTACCCACCGTCACTGTGCTACATTCTTGGTCTGGGTTGTATGATCTGAGGAACTCTACACACTTCACGTGGTCCGGCTCCTGTGAGAATTTTTCAAGGTACTTGCTGAGGTTACATTGCTCAACCACCCTCCTAGCTGCTTCCTCCCTAGCCACCACAACTTCTATGTTGCGGACGGTTCGAAACTTAAGTTGGCTGAAGGCGCGGTTTTCTAGGTAGATGCGATATTGCTCTCTTTCCTCGTCTGTGAATGGGAGTCAGTGGACGCAGTCTTGCTGTGACGTCCTTTGTTCCTGTCATAAACCATAATTTTCATTAGTGCTTGCCACATAATAATTTGCTGAAAAAGAAAAGTTCTATGCTTTTGAATGACTTCATTAAGATCCCATGTATATTCTCCTTTTCAAACTTTGACTTTTTGCCCTTTACTTCAAAATTTTCATGCCCTTCTCTTGCCCCATCCTTTTTTCATAATATATGTCTATGTGTTTCATTGACTTTGATTTGATTTACTGATTCTGATTTGATTCACCTTACCCCCTCCCCTTCCAGCTTGAGAAGAATCCTTCATAGGATTTAGGGTCAGAAGGTTAAGGCTTTCGGCATGGAGGTGTAGGGGTTACTTGTGAAGGAGCCAAGTATAAAAATTGGGATTGTATTCCAAATGAGCTTCGCGGTTCAGATCACAGGGTCGAATCCCCACGTACGTGATGTATGTGAGAACATTTGTGAGGAAGTCACTGGAGTTGACACGGATAGCAATGTGTAACTCTTCCTCAGTCAACAAGCGATCGAGGTAAGGGTGTCCTTTGATATGCTCGTCCATGGGTCAACCACAAAGAGTGGTTAACACTCTATACGAGGTTGGTGCAACGTAAGTGGGGTCGTACTCTATTGTTTTGATAGCATAGCGCTGCTCAACGTTGGTCATTATTCGACATCCTTCAACTTCCCATTGCAACCTAAGAGTGTACCAATGCTTTAAGAACTGGGATTCCGTCTCAGCAAGTCTTGACAGCGCTGCAACTTCTTGGTCAGTGATGGCAGAAGTGGTTCGCTGATCATACGATGTGATGAGGCCTTGTTTGATTGCTTGCTCTTTGGATATTTCACTGTTGAGCAATTCAGCAGTGGAGGTAGCGGCTTTTGCGAACGTGAATTCAAACATTTCCCAAGAACAAGGCATCGTTTGAACTTCGGTTGCGAAGGATTCATCCAATAGGCCTAAGTCCAGTTGATTGTAGCTCAAAGCTAGTGACACAAAAGTGGCGTCCAGTCGCTTAATGCAATCCACCACGTCATCCCCTGTTTCTTTAGCTAAATCAGCTGCTAGTGTGAGAAAGGATTTCCTCTCGTAAGAGGGTCTAAGGCCTGCAGGTGGTTGGGGTTTGATAGGACTTGAGCCTTTGGCAACGAAAAGTTGCGGTTGTGAGTGTTCTTGAGCTTGCGAACGGGTCGCTGGGACTATGGCTAGGTTAGCAGCAGCCTCGAGTGGCAGCCTGCTGCTTTCAGGATGGATTTGGAAAGTCGGAGTGACTCTGGCGGGTGATGACTCTTGTGACAGTGGCTATTGCTTGGGTCGATAGGCTTGGGCGACTCTCTTGGGTTCACGCGTGGATGAACTTGATGGTTGTGGGTCAGAGAAGCTCTGCGGCTTGTGGTTTTGAGGTTTTACGATTTTTGGAATGACCAAGCTTGAGGCTGGCGTACGAGTGGTGCCTTTGGCCATGTGGGACTTAGGTATCCATATCTAAGCATTGCCCTCACAGTAGCCTTGTGGGTGTAAGAGGGCTTTGGGGACCCATCTTCGACTGATTACGTGTCTATTCCTATAACTGTGTCTGGGCCTCCTAGGTGTAGAGTTTCAGGTCTTATGAGGGTAGGAGCGTCGACTCCTAGGTGGTTGTTGTGGTTGTTTAGGCATCCATTGAAGGTGAGGCTGTGGGGCCTTAGCTTTGGCTGCTATGGGTTGCGGTCTATGAAATTCGGGGAGTGGCGGCCGCGCACTACCCCCCTCCTTAGACTTGACTACATATGTTTCTATCGGTGGCTTTGTGGCCCGGGATGAGGTTGCACAGCCCTTGCTGAAAGCTGTAACAATGTGAACGTTGCCTATTGCGAGGTGGATGCGCTACGACGCGTAATTGACATTGCAGTGAGCCCGCTTTTTGAAAGTTTGCCCTAGTAGCGACTCTATGCCTGCGTCTTTAGTGTCTGGCAACACGTAAAAAATCAGTGGTATAGTCCTAGACTCGATAGAGACGGTGGCTCTGCACTTGCCCAAAAGTGCGTATGATTGGGCCCATATGGGCTTAATTTGGCAGTGGTGGGTTGAAGTTGTGGTTTGCCAAGTTGGGTCCAATGATTGTGAGTTAAGACATTGCAGTCTGCTCCCTCGTCGATCAGGGCATTAAAAGTACATGTTTCGTTGGCAGTGACCATGATATGAAGGTATGCGGGCTCTACGGCTTCCTCATCCTCATTGTCGATTTCAATGATTGTGGCTACTCGTACTTTGACAGGTGGTTCTAACATCGGTGGCTCATGCAAAGGATGCATATGAGGGTAGTACTTCTTGATACGACTGCCACCATTGAAGAAGCCTATTCCTTCACCGTCTAGGGTCTCAAGTTCGACATTGCCTGTTTGGCTGATCGCACAAACTTTGAAGGGTCCAAGACCTCTAAATTTCATTTTTTGCTTATGCCCCTTAACTAAGTAGAGGAGCACTAAGTCACCCTGTTCGAACTCGTGCTGCTTGATGTGCTGGTCAAACCAGCTCTTGCGTCGGGCTTTCTCACATATTAGTGCATGGGTGGCTAGAAGACGAGTCTCCAAGAGGCGTTCGAGTTCAACTAGGCATTGTGTCTATGCCTCCTTCCCTTCCCATCGTTCTTGAAGCGCTATTCTTTAGCAGTCATTCTAGCGTCATTTTTTCATGTTGCTCTCGCTTCTGTCCATTTCGTGAGGTAGTCCGTGGCCACAATGATGTACTTGGCTTGCGAATACTGTGCCGTCGAACTAATGGGTCCAATGAAGTGAATTTTCCATTTTTTGAAGGGTTGTCGAGCAATAACTGGGGTTAATTCCATTTGATCCTTGCGAATCGGAACCTTCGTCTACTGGCACTCGTCACACTGCTTGACAAATCATGCTGCATCACGGAAAAGCGTGGGCCATCACAGTTGAGACTGCAGCACCTTTCCTGCTGTCGTATCCCCGCTAAAGTGCCCTCAAGTGATGTCGCTGTGTGTCTCTGAGAGCACATCGTGCATCTCATGCTCGCAAACACATCTATGTAGCAACCCATCTTGCCCCAGCCTATAGAGTTGGCATGCAATCAGTTGATAGGGCTGGATCTTAATGATTAATTGCCTAAGTCAGGCTTCCAAGTCCATGCTTAAGCACTTGGACTATGTCATCTTCCCAATATGGCGTTAGATCAACCTTAAATAGATCTCTTTCACTGGAAAGGTTAAACAGATGGGCATCGGGTAAGTCATCAACAACACATTGTCCAGTGGCTTCTTCGATGGGAATGCGTGACATGTGATCAGCCATGTAATGCTATTTTCCCTTCTGTACCACCACGGAGAAGTCGAACTCTAAAAGCAGAAAGAGCCATCGAGCTATGCGTCCTGTAGCACAAGGTTTGTTTACTAGATAGAGCAAGGCTTGATGGTCTACGAAGAAGGTAAAGGGCGTGGCCAAAAGATAATGCTGGAATTTCTTCACAGCGAATACCATGGCTAATCCCTCTCTTTCCGTCGTTGAGTAGTTCATTTCCGTCTCAGTGAGTTATCTACTAGCAAAGCTTACTGGATAGTCTAAATTGTGTTCGCCAAGTTGGCACAACACTGCCCCCACGACAAACTTAGAAGCATCGATGTGCACGTGGAAAGTAATGGTCCAATCTAGGGCTTGTAGGATTGGTGCTGTGGTTAGAGCCTACTTCAACTCTTCGTATGCCCGTTGGCATGCTTTGGTCCATTCAAAGACAATAAGCAGCTTGTACAAGGGTCTAGCGATCAACGCATAATTCAGTATAAGCTGCCGATAGTATCCAGTATGGCCTAGGAAGCATTGAACTCCCTTGAAGTTGTTTGGGGGTGGAAGGTCAACAATAACCCTGACCTTCAAGAAGTCAGTGGCAATGCCGTTCTTCGACACCACATGCCCTAGGATGCATCCATGCTTCACCCAAAACTGGCACTTTAAGGGGTTCAAGGAGAGATGATATAAGCGAAGATGAAGAGAGAAGATGGAGAGCTTCTTCTCCAAGATCCCTCACTCTCACACAATCGCTCCCTCACTCCCTCACACTCTCTCAATCCCTCTCTCAAGCACAAGCAAGAAGGCAAGAAACAAGAGAAAAAGAAGAAGAAGATTTGGCCACACACAAGAATGAGCTTCCCATTCACTTTTCAACTTTATATACATGCCCTATTTTCCATGGGCGATCATCCCCCTTTTTTACATGGCCGGCCATTAGCCTAGGCCCCTTTTCTCATTGTCCTTCTATCTTCCTAGCTTCCTTTCCACCGCCTGTCTACATTTACAAATTGCACGGGTGAGAGCCCCGCGCTCTTTTACAAGATTTCAAGGTGTGCTTTTTTATTTTAAAATGCGCCTTTCCCCTTTTACATTTCCCTTGGACTTTTAAGGTTGCCCTTGCGCTTTTGGCCTTTTCTCCTCTTCTTTCTTCAGTCGGGCTACCTTTTTTCCGCCTTTGTTCTGCGTCTTTTCCACTTCCTTTTTCTTTCTTCGTGTTGGGGTTAACAGAGAAGCTCTCTATCTTCTCCTCTTCTCTTCTCTTCTCTTGTCTCGCGTGCAGCAATGGAGCTTGGAGCTTAGAGCTTGAGGATCAAGCTTTCTTGAGCTTGTACCTTGGATCATGGAGCTATCGGAGGGCTCGTGGAAGGAGGTAACTTGATCAGGCATGAAGGTAAGCTCACTACACTCATAGGTGCGAGAATGTGCATGGTTATGTGAGAGGCAGTCATTGCACTTGGCTTGAAACACTTGAAACAATAAGGAGTCCGTGGGTCTTGGCAGTCGAGCATGAGCTCTCACAATTGTTTGCAATAGCCTTTCTAGATAATGTGAGACACCATGTGCGTGCTGATTATTACCTTGTGAAATTGACAAGTGTGGTAAAGGGGGAGATTTCATCAGCTATATCGCATACAAATAGGTATGCAATGGACCATTTTCTCATATGCTTGGAAAGCCTTTGTGTGCTAAAGGTCACGTGAATGAAGGCCATGAAGAGTTTTGATAGGAAAATTTGAATATTGATGGTGTGCATGCTTAAACATAGATTATTCTTATTTGTCCATATTATTTGCATAGTAAGTCCAGTGAATTAGGATTATATGACATAACTTTGATTTGAGCATATGAAAATGCATTGTTTCGAAGTTGGATGAGACAAGAGACCTTTTAGGCCATGTTGCAAGATGATAGAAGATATAGAGTCATTAAAGTCATCAAAGTTAGCAGCATGGAGCCTTTTGTATAGGTAGTTCACAATATCCTTCTCTTATAGCATCTTGTCGATGCTATCTTGCCAATCCATTCTAGAAATATAATGGTGACTTTGCCTATTAGGTTCATATACGGGTAGATGGAGAGGGGGGCTATACAAACTCTATTGGGAGAATACAAGGATTGGATGGACTTGCAGGATAATCAGTGCATGCATGAGGATTACCAAATAGATCAAGAGTGGAATGAGGAGGTATATCAAAGATTCCCTATCTTCCTCAACTACTTAGAAGGTGAATACCCCTCCAATGAGAAAGATTTATACCAAAAATACTCAAGGAAAAAACAAATGTAAGAGACACAAAGTTCCACGAGCATGGTAAGTAAAATGAGTTGCATTCTTAGAAGTATATTGCACTTTGTTGTTTTCTAATAAAGAGACTATAATTGGTTTACAATAAACTAATACTAGTAGTGAGATTGTCGAAAAAAGAAAATGGAAGAGTGAGTACACACCTAATATCATGAAGAAAGGTCAAGGGCCCTCATCACCAATTAATGTGGTTTCTCCACACCCAAAAGGTTTGATATTTTAAAGTACTATAGCCTAGACATCTCTTGTATTCTTGTACTGAAAATATTTTACTATACATGAATTGTAACTACTAGACCATGCATGTCCTTTGATTGATACCACTGAAGAGCATATCACAATCCCAATGATGCAACAAACAATGCACTCAAACAATAGAGATAAGACAATTGAAAGTTGCAAGTTTAAGTTTCAAGTTTGCCATTTATTACATATTCATCCATGTTGTTCCAAAGGATCTGTATTGTTCCATCCCTTGACTTGTTTCCAGTGGACTTGATTTGTAGTGGAAGGCACCACTGAGGAGGTCCGTGTCAGTAGCATGGATAGAAGGATAGAGCAAGTTTTTCTAGATCTTTCGGTGGAGAGGCTTACCTTACACACCACTATAGAGAGAAATACAATAGTGTGATAGAAAGCAGTGAGGTAATAATCAAGGACACGACATTGCATCCCATTTATAGGCATATTACAGAGCACCGAGATGGTAAGCTTGCTTATGCAAAAACCTTGTTCATCACTAAAGTAACAACAAGAATATTTTGTACTATGTAAAGAGTGAAAGAATTGAAGGCCTTGGATTTGCAATGACATTGGACATGGCTCGTGTGCAGAGAGGTAAAGAAATGATGCTCATGAATTTCACATGCCATGATCATATGACGTGAGAACTTAAAAACATTCTGTCATTATACGATATGAATAGCAATGTGCCACCTTGTGTATGGAAGGAAATAATACAAGATCACAAACTAGCCATGCTAAGGGATGTGGCAGCTATTGATAAACAAGCATGACTCGTGTTTTTTTTTCTACCCACAATATAATGTCAATAGGAATGGTGTGTCTTTTGCAGGGGGATACAATTCAAGATTATGAACCTACAATGGTGGAGGATGTGTTAGCCGCTAACACAAGTAAAATAACATGCCTCAAAAATATTATCTCTAGTAATATTTTGAAAGAGGAATATGTTGCTAACTATGAGGTCATCGTGTAGAAGGCCATACAAAAAGTCACGTGGAAGTCCCCTTGCAAGACATTGTCTCCCATGAAGCTACAATGATGTAGGATGTGCCAACCACACACACAAGTAAACAAATGTATCTCAAGAATAGTATATGTAGTAACATTCAATCAAAAGAATATGTTACTAATTGCGAAGTCAATATACAAAGGAGTCAATATACAAAGGTCCATACTGAAAGTCACATGGAAGACCCCTTGCAAGTCGTTATCTCCCATGCCGCTATGATGACAAAGGTGGAGTGGCGTGCTATTATTTGTGACCCGTTCAAGACAAGAAATGCATTACGAAGTGATCAATCAAGTAAGGCATTCTCCCAATTTGACAGAGGCATTGGAGGAGATCAACCAACACAAGATAGTCGAAGTTGACGAAGAAACCACAAACACAGCATGCGATATCATGGTGGTTCATCTCCCTGAAGATAGTGTGGTGTATGGATTGGGGAATGAAGTTCCATCATGGAACTCCCATACTAAGGCAAAGTTAGTTAATGCCATGCATTTGGCTAATCGTGTACTCAAGGACACAAGGATGTTAATTTTCCTTGTCACAATACACTCCATGGTAGAGCTCTCATCGAGCACATTGTGGAGTATGGACACCAAGATGGATGGAGTCAGGGAAGAAGAGTTAGGCCTTACGCATGGCACATGTTGTTCATTGCAAGACACATGTCTATGTCATTGGAGGTAGAGAGGTGAAAGTTCTAAAGTTATGATATGGTCATGTTGGATAATATTTACATATCACACTTGGTGGCTCCATTCAGTTAGTGTAATTGCTAGAATTTGTATTTCATACTTTAAATACAGGTACGTGTGATATATATTCTACCGTACATGCATTTGAATGTTTCTTACAATGGAATTATCTCTTGGAAGTTCACAAAAGACAACATTACTGCGAATGAACTCCCCGGTGAGAGGTCAATGTATGAGATCCAATGTTGTTAAACCACTACAAAGAAATCCCTAGTGAGAGATCAATGTATGAGATCCAATGTTGTTAAACCAATAGACAAATTGCCTATATGTATCACTTTTTCGAAGATGGAAGATTTCTAAGAGCAAAGGTAACACATTTACATAAAGTTGTATAATATTTGACCATACTCTAGTGCTATTTTTCGTCATACCAATACATGGGTGCTCACCTGTCTTTCTAGATGCGCATGTGTAGCTACCTCTTGCAACTTGAAAATTAATTGTGTTTGATATAAATGGGATGCTTCTATATAGGCAGCCAAAGCAAAAGGGATCATTACCGATGAAGCCCCTAGAAGTGGGTAGGTATTGGGTGATTTTGCAGCCAAGGCTCACAAAATTTTTTAAGGAAATATCCACATTGTTTGACATTGCCATTTGGAGCTCAATGAAGGAAGACAACTTAAGCAAGCTACTTCAATTGGTTACAAGTGAATGTGTGAAGTCGTCAAAGCAAGCACCAATCTTTATATTTCAATATGGACAAGGCAAGTGTAGAATGACTCCCACAACTACTTCTTTTGAAATGAGGTACACAAAGTCCCCTTTCTTGAAATGTTTTAATGACATTGATTAGCTACACTTCAGCCCAACAATGATACCATTTGTGGATGATAGCATGGACAAGATGCAAAGGAACCCACCCAGTGCCTTTATATGCCCACCCCCATTTGAGGGAAATCCCATGGACACAATCCTCCTAGAGTATATTCTTTCTACATGTGCTTCCATGGTTTAGTCCTAGACTTTGTTAGGGATCACCCATTCCACCCTCCAACAAATGGAACTTGATTGATATTTGATGTGCATGATGAATATGTGCCTTCTAAATTACTTGGTTGTGTTGATTTACAAGTGCAATAAAATGTGGATGAGAGAGAAGAGGAGAAAGAGAGAGGAATATGCAAGTGAAGGAGATTGTGTACAGGCCTTTGCTCAAATGTAGTACTATAAGATGTGTAAAAAAGCATATGCAAAATATCTAGGGAAGGGTGGAGTGTAGATACATTCATGCATGTGAATGTATATATGCACAATGGATTGTGTAACAATGAGGTAATATTATTATCCCTATACTAAATATTCAAACAATTCAAAAAACAATAGATATCACACATTATTGTAGTAAGTATAACAAACTGTTTGATATCGTATCCTCTTGTAATAAGTCCACACAATAATACTCAATTGAATGTAGCAAAAACATGTGCAATATAGTTTCACTTATGTGTGCATAATGAAAGTGATTATATATCGAGATGTAATAGAAAGACATGCACATAAAAGAGAGAGGCACGTGAATGTATATATGCATGTGGGAGTTATAATATGATATTATTTTCTTCCTGATCTTAATTAGTAAAAGTGTCTAAGACAATGGATTCCATGCAAACCCTTGACCCTTGCAAAATTAAGAGGGTTGTGAAAAATGGATGCATGAACCTTGCAAATTTAAGAGGGGGAGAAAGAGAGAAGTTGCTAATTGAGAGAGAGAGAGAGAGAGAGAGAGAGAGAGAGAGAGAGAGAGAGAGAGAGAGAGAGAGAGAGAGAGAGTGTGTGTGTGTGTGTGTGTGTATTTGTGAGCAACACAATGAGAGAGAGAGATTACTACATGGGACTGGGAGAGAGAGGGAAATTAGAGAGAGAATAATTGGTGGGCGATGGGGAGAGAGAGAGAGAGAGAGATAGAGCTGCACTTGAGGTACTTAACATTGGGGGGAAGGGAACATGGATGGGGATGGTAGTGGTAGTGGTGGAAGTGATAGAGGTGGTGGCAATGGAGATGGTAGTGATAGCACTGGTGGAAACGACGATAGAGGTGGTAGTGGAGGTGGTAGTGATGGTGGTGGAGGCGGTGGTGGTAGTGGGGGGGTAGTAGTGGTGCTTAACCAAGAGAAGAGGAGGAATAAGTGGACTATGTGGAACAAGAAATGGAGGCTGTCCAAAAAACTTGCTCAAAAAGCTCGCTTTTGCACGCACTCCAATATCTTGACTCGTGACGTATGGGCTGAGATTTGTCAACTTGAACTAGTCTCAACAAATGCAATCGTTAAAACTTATGGAGGATCACCTTATCCCCTCTTAGGATGATGCAAGATTCTCCTGACTATAGAGACTAAAAGTTTGTCCATTTTTTTCTTTGTGCTTCCAAATCGATAAGACATGGTGAATGAAGTCTTGCTTGAAAGACCTTTCAAGTGTGTAACCAAATGGGTTGTGGACTAGAAGCACACCAAGTACACCTAAGCTTACCAAAAGTTGAGATTGTCAATGCTAACAATAAAGGAAACCTTATTCCTTCTCCAAGGAAAGGCAGGCAACTTGTCGTAAAGTCAAACCAAAAACCTAGTGAGGATGGATGGACAATTCTGAAGAAACTGCTCATGGCACATGAGGACAGGAGGGAATCAATCAGTAAGAATCCTCCTAGAATTTAAGGAAAGACCAAAGCTGCTAGAAACACTACAACAACTTCTCAAGTTGTTTGGAAGAGCACTTCATCTAGAAGAAAGAGAAGATTTAGGGCGTAATCCTTACATGCATTGATGGAGAGTTACCACAAAGCCATGGTGGGTTCCAAAAGCATTGCTACATGCTCAAGGGTTTTATATGGGAAATTGCTGGATTTGGTTATTGAAACAACCCTTAAAGCCACCTCCATTGAGCAGAACCCAAGTCTCATAATGAAAGAGAAAAATGCCCAAATGTGGATCTAGGTCAAGGACCTAGATGCTTAAGGAACTAAAAACAGTCAAGTAAGTGATTGACGAAAAGCCTGTTCTTATGACACTAACATCCACCATTTTGAAAGAGCAACCATTGAGCTAGTTGCTAATTTAGATGAGGAAATACTAGTGTATGAGAAGTCATCAATTCAAGAATAAAAAAGAAAGCAGCCACTTCCAAGTGATGATGCTCATGCAGCTAGTCCAAAGAAGGAGAAGATAGAGTCCTTACGTATTGACACATGCAACAACCCTTAGTTGTTGGTCCTTCGAAATGGCTAGACTCTCCTAGAAATAAAGAGCCTTTGTCACCCAAGCTCAAATTGAAATCCAACAGCAGCAACCTAGTTTAATTGCTCAATCCCAAAAAATGGATCCACAAGGAATAGCTAAGAAAATGTCAAAGGATTGACGACCTTCCTCTACGAACATGATCAAAAACACATTTGGAAAAACCAAGACTAAGACTATCTCTAATAATTAGTCTGAGAACCCAAGTGCAAAGTGTTTTTTGGTTGTCATGATTGACAAATCCATTGAATTAGAAGTTATTACTTCCAATCTCAAGGTGGAACCCCCAAAGTCACAACCTTTGACTATGACCCAAACTCCACTTCAGCTAAGGAACAAGCCTCTAGTGCTTTAGCCTCACAACAATCTACTAACTCTAGCCCAAAAAGCACAACAAATCTAATGATTCGCAAGTCTTGTTCTTCTCATCCAAAAGCTCTAACACATTTAAAGTGAGTTAAGTTATCTCTCATGGAGGCTTTAGAAATATGGAGCAACAAAAGGGTCAATACAAGGTTACAAATTCTAGGAAACTAGATGAAAACATTTGACTTCGCTTACTTGTACACATGTTCATGTCAACATTGGAATTCAAACTAGTAAGCATAAGAAGCTCTTAAAAAAGCCTTTGAACCTTTTCCATGATCCACAAATTCTTGGTACATGTGCTTCTCTTTAGTATAATCATGATTTCTATGAGTAGTTTATTCCAAGGCTGAGTGACACAAAGTCTCATCTTTCCTTTGCTTTTACTACCATATATAATGAATGTTTATCAAATTATGTAAAGTAGAGTGATGTATATAAAACTTCAAATCACAAGGACACAATAGCTTAAAATAGTGTGCTCGAGAATTTAGATCTTAAGGCTAAAGCTACAAATGTCCTTACTAACTCAGCCCTCTAGTTAGACCTGATTGAGTTAGCTAAATCACCAAACGCTCTAGAGGAGATTTCTCAGACTCACCTAAAGATCAGCCCTACTAAACTTGGCCCTCCTTTTGGTCTCCCAGTCTTTGCAAGTATATCGGCCCTCAAGTAACATGGCTACTCATTTGGCAAAGAAATTAAGTTCCTCTCAAACAAAATTCATACTCCAATTTGATGCCATATTCACTACTTATGTCAAGCTACTTGCAGTGATCAATTTAGGCCTTGCTAACAATGAGGTGATATGAGTTGCTTCCGAATGGCATCCCACTTCGAAAGAGAGTGAAGAACTCTACCACAAAAGCATATTGGTTCAAGATGAATATGCTAAGACCCTCCCTTTAAAGCAATTTCAATCATGCCAACGTATTCTCTCTTATGCTTATGTGACCAAAATCAATAACCATTTAGTACTTGATCAGCTTTTAGAATTGCAATTCCTCTAGTCCATTCTTAGAGAAGTGGTTTTCTCATTAACTTAAGATTTCTTGTGATGGGAGTTGTCTTATGATAATAGCTGAGCAATGTCATACAATTTGTATACTTCAATCTAATCCAACTTACTATGACAATCCGTATACTTCAATTTGATCCAACTTACTATGAGACCAATATCTTACGCTCTATCATTCTCTCTTAGAATCTAACATCGCCATAAAAGTTGAAATATGGCCCATTTCTTGGTAAGATTTTGACTACAAAGTAGTTACACATTGCCAATCTCTTTGCACAACCATCCTTGCTTAGCGATTTGATTACTTACATTTGTGGATTAGCTACAAAACCAATGACCTAGATGCTTTTGCTCAATTGGAGTATAATCTAAATTTCTATGATTGGTGGATCCTGAAAACTACAAAATACTAATCCTTGTATATAATTAACCTTAGTTTCCTTGTATATATATATTTTTGGTTACATTGACAAAAGCCACAGCCCTTTAAATTTTGGAACAATGTTGCATCTTATGTGAGGGCAAGATTAGAGGCACGAGATCATAATTTTGCTCAAGGCACGATGGTGAAATGTAGAAAAGTTGTTTGTAATTATTTCTATCTTTTGACTTTGAATCTATTGCATGGTATTTTCAAAGCTTCACCAAATGAATGCAAAGAACCCACATGTGACAAAGCAAAGCACTACACATTTAAGACTTGACAACAACAACATGGAAAATAGATGAGCTCTGTAAATTCAAGCTATGACATATGAAGACAACATCATCAAAAAATAAAAAAAATAGTTGAGTCTAGTCTCCTCCTTCAAACTTTAATTGTTCTTAGTTCAATTTAATGGTTTACCAAGGTCATAGATTCTCTCTAGTCCTAACCTCTTGCTAGAGTTATAAGGGTTCATTATTATGACTTGTTCAAAATTCATGAGAAAACTCTTTGGGTTAAAGAATCTTGGAAGGAAGTTTTCCAAGTATACAAGCTGCTAAGTTCCTTTTAAGCTAGCCTATCTTAACTAACTTTATCTTTAAAGCTTTATAGTAAGGATAATCCCCTATTAGTTGAAGGAACAACCATCATAAGTAAGAACATGGTATTCCATTAACCAATCTAGGCAAGAATATAGTATTCCATTAACCAATCTATATCAAGGACAAGGCCTTGTTGATTATAAATTATTAAAGCAATGTCAAGGTTATTCAACCTTGTTGAACTTAGCTCTCTTCTTGATGTTCCAAATAACATTAAAATGATGGCAAACTCTTCTATACCTTTAAACTGGACAACAACTAAATTTTTTTCATTGTTAATATTATTTTGTTAATTTGATCTTTAAGCTTGTCAAGAATATACTAACACAAGCGACTCCACTTTTATTTTTGTGCTTGGTTGTGTGGAGGTTGTGTGCCAATCATGTTCTTTGAATATTATATGTAAATTCTTGAGGTTCTTTTGTTGTTTTTATCTCTTGTAGGCAAATGACATCAAGGGTAATGCTATTCCCTTTAAATCATTCCCTTATCCACATTACACTTTTAGGGTCAATCAGCCCCTTGATGTTACACCAATATGATTTATAGCTCAATCTTCTAGTTTTTTAGGGTTAGTCAATCCCTTGGTGTTATATGATATGATTTTTAGCTCAATCGTTAGATTCTTCTAGTTTTTTTTTTTCTTTCCACTTTTTCTGTGAATCTTTCTCTAGCTCATTTAGAATTTGAGATACAAATGGGATGGGTTTTTTTGCCCCAGTCATGATGGATCCATTTTACAAAAGTTTGATATGTAGACTTCGTGTTGTTAGTTCCTGTACGTGATGCTTATCCCCGATCAAAGCTTTTCATGATTTTTATTTCACATTAGGTTTTTTAGAAGTGTTATTGTTTTCTTTCTTGCCAATCTATGTTTCTTAAATAATCATCTAGTCAGTGTTAAATTCTAAGGGATTGTGTACCAATGTTTTGCTAGTTTTCACTTTCCCTTGGGTGCTACTAACGTTGCCATCTAGGTTCATCAAAAGTGCTGTATATATGTTGGAGTTACAACATTATTGTTGTTACTATTTTTATTTGCTAGCTAATCATTATTTGTTTAATTCCCCTTCCTATTTACTATTTGAAATCCATTATATGGTGACTTCTTAGCCTCATGAGGGGGAACCTCTTACTTGGAGGGGCCTAGTTCCTAAGATTTTAGTTTTGGGAAATTTTTTATGAAATGTCTTGTTTTAAGTCACTCAAAACATGCATTTGGAAGATTTTTATAGATGATGGATTGGTCCTTTATTAAGTTCCCATTATTATCTAAGAAAAGCAAGGATTCTAATAGCTTTTTTATTAGGTCAACATCAACCAAAAGTTGAGGATACCATTTGGGATTTATATCAATGTAGGGTCTTTGGCCCAATACTTTGCCTATGGAAATGCTAGGATCTAGAGAAAGGGGTACAAATTTAGAGGTATATTAGGAAATTCTACCCAAACAGGAATACATATAGGTTTGGGGCCCAAGGAATCAAAGTCAGGAGTCCATTTGAATAGTGAGAGTGGAGAGCTCTTAAGTGAAAGGTGGAGTAGAAGTGGAAGCATTAACGGAAGCAAAAGTGAAGCAAGAGCTATGGAGGTTCAAGTAAAGAAGAAAGAGATCGATGTGGAATCTCCAATGTTCATAATGTGTAACCTACCTTCCCTTATTCTATTGTCATGTAAAGAATAAAGAATAAAGTGATAGTGATGGGTAGCCACCACCTACTGAGTGTGCAAGTGATAAGTACAAATAAATGTAGGTGGTTGAGCATAGATGGTCTTTAACCCCCAACAAACCTCCCACTTAAAGGAAAATGTGCCTGAGTGAGGAGAAAATAAGAAAAATATAAGTACAACATGATGAGAAATAAGCAATCTTGCTATCATCTTCCTGAGGAAGGCATAATTTTCCACTAAGAGACCTTTAGTGAGTAGTTCTGCAAGATTCTCGTCAGTCGAACAAGTTCTATTTGCTTATCCTCAACCATCTCTCTGACGAAGTGATGACGTACCTCAATGTTCTTGGTATTTGCATAAAAGACTAGTTTACGTGCCAAGCAGATTACACTCATAGAGTTCAAATGTAATGTAGGAGTCATAGTTATACCAAGGTCTTCTACTAGATGGCCTAATCATAGGGCATCATTGCAAGCCTCAATGGTTGCAATGTATCCAACCGTAGTAGTAGACAAGATTGTGCATTTTTGCACCCTGGACATCTAAGAAATAGAACCTCTAGCAAAAGTAAAGACATATCCAGCTCTGGACTTCCTACTATCTGTATATCTTGCAAAAGTAAAGACATTGCCAGATCTGGACTTCCTACTATCTGTATATCTTGCATAGTCAGAGTTTGTGTAGTCCATGACTCCGGTATCTTGGACATTGTAACAAATGCATATCCATAATGCCCTTAAGGTATCTCATGATACCCTTTACGGTGTTCTAATGTCACATGTCACATGTCACATGTCACTATATAAGGAGCCACAACTCCCATTGCAAATGCTATGTCAAGTCTAGTGGCTATCATGCAATACATCAAGCTACCCACCATGGATGCATAGCGGATATTGTCCATCTTGGCCTTCTCATCATGTAACTAGGGATAATCTGCTTGACTAACTTTCACATGAGAAGGTAATGGGTGGCCAAGATACATACTACCTTGCATATGAAATCACTCAAGGATTTTATGAATAGACTCCTTCTATGATAAGTAGAGGAGTCCCTTAGAGCAATTACGTATAATAGGCATACCAAGTATATGAGAGAGGCATACCCCATGTCCTTCATCTCAAATCTCTTCTTGAGTCGAGTCTTCAAATCATCCAACTCATCATGAGAACTTCCAACAATTAATATATCATCAACATATAGCACCAAAATGATAAGGTTACCATAACAAGCCTTCTTGTGTAAAGATAAAGATCCATATCTCTATGGGAGTAACCATTAAACTTATGATACCATTCCCTAGGTGCCTACTTGAGTCCATAAAGACTCTTCTGCAACTTGCACAGTAGATGTTTCTTACCCTTTTACTCAAAGCCCTTAGGCTACTGCATATAAATATCCTCATGTAAGTCCCTATATAGAAAAGTTGTTTTTACATCCATGTGGTACAAGTTGATATCCATTTGCATAATCAATGCCAATATCAGGCATAGAGTGGTCATCTTGATCACATGAGAGAATGTCTCATTAAAATGGACTCCCTTCTCCTACTTAGAATCCTTAGCAACCAATCCAGCCTTATAGGCTAGCTTGGGGCAACAAGGGGTACTCTTCAACTTGTACACCCACTTGCATGGCAATGTAAGTTTTCCATTAGGCAAAGAAACCAAATCCCATGTACGATTTTTTTAAAGTAAATCATGCTCAAACAACATGGCCCTCTCCCAAGAGTGACTATTGCTTATGTGCATAGCCTCGTCATAAGTAAGAGACTCATCAGCATCTATCACCATGACATAATACATAGAGGACTCAAAATGATCAAGAGAACATGAGGCTCTAGTGGAGTGTCTCAAAGCTAGTTGTCGGGCCTATATGACCCATTCACTTTGTCCAACATCATGATCCTACACAATAGGTAGATCCTAGACCACTACATTATTAGCAATTATAGCAAGTGGTCTAACTAGGACTAGTTGTACTGTGATAGGAGGCTCCTCTAATAGATTACCCTCCGTACATCAATCACCTAACTATGGTCTCATATGCATATTTTCCTTATGGGATATAAGATCATAGATGCGGATAACCTTCTAAGCTTGTGGATCTCAAAGGTGATAGTCTATATCACATGTATCACCATATCCAAGAAAAATGCATTTGACAAACTTTAGGTCCTATTAACCTCAACACAAAAAGAAAGCAAAAAAAGTGGAAAATCACAAAGTCGGGACCTAAAAGTGGTGGCCCGGCCTCAATGGAAGAGGCACGAGGGAGAATAACTAAAAGCACAAGGTCGGCCTCAAAAATCAAGTCAAAGGCAAATGCACTTTTTTAAATGCAATGCACCCCTAAAACTGTTGTAAAATAGCACCAGGATCCCTCTTGTGTAAATTGTAAAGGTGGATGGGCAGTAGAAAGAAATCTAGGATAATAGGAGAACAATGGGAAAGAGGGCCTAGGCCACGATTGGCCATGTAAAAAAAGGGATAAGGGGATGACCACCTAAGAAGGATTTAGGGTTTTGTATATAAAGTTGAAAAGTGAATGAAGAGCTCATTCTTTGGTGTGTGGCAAAGTGGACTCTTCCTCTCTCTCCTTATTTTCTCTTGCTTGCTTGTGAGTGCTTGAGGGAGGGAGTGTGAGTGAGTGAAGGAGAGTGTGTGAGGGTGAGGGATCGTGGTGGTGAATCCCTCCATCATCTCCTCTCTTCTTCTTCTCTTCTCTTCCCTTCTCTCATCTCGCACGTGGCTATAGAGGATGGAGATTGGAGGTGGAGGCTTGAGGTTGCTTGAGCTCGCATCACGAAATGTGGAGCTATTGTGTGCTTGAAGGAGGAGGGCACTCAATCGGGCATTAAGGTAAACTCACTACACTTGTAGAGAGAGATAGTGTGTCGGCTATGTGAAAGATAGCCACATTAGAGCTTTCTTGAAATTATTAGAGAAATAAGCAGTCCTCCTTGGGTCTTTGCAGTTGAGCAAGAGCTCCCATTGCATTTTGGTTCTATTGCCGGGACCAACGAATTTAAGCTTGAGCACTTGTGTGCTTCAAATCGAGCGTCAAAGTAGGGTTCACCCTCGAACCGATGCTCTTTGTATGTAAAAGATTTGGGAGTTTAATCTTCAAAACAAGTAAGTATTTTGTGTTTTTGATGATTAGGCAAGTAGGAAAAATCATTTCAATACCTTACTTTTGATTTTTGTTGCATTAAAAGTAGGTAGGATCGAGAAATCGAAGCAAGAAAACTTTAGGGTTGCTACTGTAAAATAGGCCCAAATAGGTCACAAATTAAGAAAAAGGGATAAAGGGAGTGCTGAAAAGGGTTTATGTCATCAAGAGAGTGATTGGAGAGGTCGCCAAGGAAGGGTTTATAACCCAAGAGGCCAAGGAAGAGCTCATTCGCAACTATTGCATTCTGAGAGAGCGAGCGAGAGAGAGAGAGAGAGAGAGAGAGAGAGAGATACATATTGCTCACATTGGATTGATTGACTCACCCAGGCAGTTTTAGCGCATTACAGGTATGCACAACTCTTCTCCCTTGTCTATGGCTTTAATCTAGAGGTGCTTGCTATGGGACGTGTGGTAAATCATGTGATTCAAGCCATTTATTGTTGTGTCAACCAAAATCGCGCTACGTGTCCAAGTGACGACGATTCTAGGCCGAGTCCCAAAATTGACCCTTGACCCTCCTGTATTCAGCCATTCGACCCACTACCACTCAAAACCCCACCACTCAACCCACTTGGTTCCGGTCATCGACCCATCTGAATTGACCATTCAAACCAACTTGGCATTCGGTCCACTTGACTTGACCCTCGACCATTCGAACACTTGGCCCTCAGACAACCCAATTGGATGGTCTGAATAGGACATTTGGCTTGGTTGCACTCGGGCCATTCTCATTCGTGCCTCATCCACTCGAATCAGTCATTCAGCCCCTACAATTCATACCTATTGGGATGAGTCTAGATTTTTTCCAAGTTTTGACCGAAAGGCCTTAGCTAACCTAGATCATTGTTGTACAATGAACCCCTAAAGGCCATATAGATACTTAGAACACCTTTCTAGCACGAGAAATAGGCAAATCAGCTAAACATAAACGTCAAAGTGACTCGTGACTCTAGCCAACCAGCTAGCAATCCAAGCCACTAAGTAGCACCAGACTGAGGCATAGAACCCCAAACGGATCTTGATCGAGTGGAATGACGTAGCACAGACCCTAAGACCAATAAGAATGGCTAGAAATCGAGCTTGCAGCTTATCAGGCCAAATTTGTAAATGAGAGTGCAAGAGCCATGTAGTCACTCTACCTTCGCACTTGTATTGTTTTCTAGCACTTGAAGTACACCTAAGAAAATCCGAAAGACTAATTGCGCATAGTTCACAGAAAAGAATACATAAACACACACAGTGACTGTAAATTGAGGATTGTTCGTAATAACAAGGAACTCACCAAGACATAACCCAAGGACGAACCAACTAGTAGGAGAAGATCTAGAGACATAGTCGGGTGATTGAAACCCCAAGTGCAGGACCAAGTAGCAGAAGATGTAGCAGGGAAGCCAGGAGGAACAGACACCATTGGAGGAGTGGATCTACCCAATCTAATCAGTCTCATCAACAACTTGGTGGAGAGAGAGACTACAAACATGGCAAAGACAAGAACCAACCATGGGCAAGACAAGGAGCACAATCTAGACAGTCTCCCAACAAAAATTCAGCGCGGCTAGTCGCAAATTATGATCTACAAGCCCAAATAGACCACCACGATAGGATGTTTGAGGATGTCATAATAGACCTAGGGGAGGATAGACCACCACAATAGGATATTCGAGGAGTCATAATAGACCTAGTTGCAAATTATGATCTATAGGCCCGGATAGACCACCACGATAGGATGTTTGAGGATGTCATAATAGACCTAGGGGAGGAGAGGAGACTAGCACGTGAAACTTTGCAAAGCCTAATGACCTACAATTAGGAGCAGCAAGTCACGAGGTTGCAATAGAACATGGAAGTGTGTGAAATTCAGAGGGTGCTAGCGCTAGCAAACAGGAATAGGACAGGTCCTGATGTCAAGAGGGAAAGAGCGCTAGAGGGAGATCTTATGCTGAGTGAGCTTCTCATGAAGCGATTGTTAAACAACGCTTTCACCAAGCAAAGTGCCACTGCGATGGCAACCTCGTTGTTTACAGGAATAGGGGTTACTCAGGGCTCCAAGAGCTAGTCTAAAATCCTGATATTCATGAAGCAACTAGACAAGTACTAGCAAATGATGACCCATATAGCTTCATAGAGTAGTTCGAGTAAGTCTGCAAGGCCAACGGCCTCACCGATCTTACTTTGCACTTGCAAGCTTTCGGTTTGTGCTTAAGAGATAAGGGCATGACTTGGTACACAAGTCTAGATGTTGCCGAGCAAACTGACTTTAACAACCTCAAGAGTCTCTTCATTAAGAGATTCTTTGAGCCTATATACTCCGACAACCTGGTAGTGTGGCTGATGAATGTCAAGAAAAGGGATAAGGAAGATATTTGGGATTATGTGACCCATGTGAGGAGTCTCTTCAAGAGAATCCCAACTCACAAGTGACCAATCGAGAGAGTAGTGTCCACAGTATTCATTAATGGAATATGAAGTGAAGAGCTCTACAAGGCCTTGACCGACAACTCGAGCTTACAGCGAGACGCATTGACAAGGGTCTTTGAAGAGGCCATTAAAGTGGATGACTAGCTCAAGGAGAGAAACTCCGGGAGCTCAAATTTAGAAGAGACTGCCTCTAGGAATTTTGAGAGAGCTTCAACAACAAGCAAAAGATCAAGCCCATGTACTTAGGATAAAGCACTGACTCAAGCCAGGAGCTATCAGAGATGAAGATGGAGCTAGTTAGACTCTACAAGAGATGATGAGACGACCAACACGTCCCCATGTCCAATGCATGTATTGTGGCGGGAACCACCTGCCAGGTGAGTGTCAGGAACCTCGGTCCCGACCATGTGCCAATTGTGGTAGGTTTTAGCCACAATTCCATGCATTGCAGATTGCAAAGAGGAGACTCTCATACTTGCAACCATATAATCAACCATACCTAGTGAATAGGCCACCAAACTTCTTGCGAAAGGGAGCCCCATTGGCTTTCCAATCACCCAATGATGCCAAGACATCCATTCCTAGAATGGAGATAAACCCTATGGGCATACCTAGACCATCGAGACCCTACGTGACCCATCCACCAAGTGACGCTCAAGTCCACTACATGGAGGAGCCAAAAGATGAAGTGCCTACTGACACCCTTACGTCTCGTATGACGAAGAGAGCAATGCAATCCTTATAGATTGCCGACTAGTACCAGTGATGGCGTTAGGTAAAGGAAGAGGTAGAGGCTTAGGAGGGGAACCCAAGAGCCACTTGCGGTCACCAGAGACATATCTCTTCACATTTCCCTAAAAGGGAACGAGCAAATCGAGACAAGACTGACCTAAGATGCGCTAAATGTGGAATCACACACCTCTTTGTCGATTGCCCTAGATGAAAGCCATCCTCTAGCTCGCAGCAACCAAGCCATCAGCCCCATTGGGGTTGTTCGATGTCGAGACACTCAATGGGGAGGCCACTCCTATCATGTTGCATATCATGACCTGCACACAAACAAAGTAGGCTCACATATCATTGCCAGGGCCTAGCAACTTAGACGCAGCCTCAATCGGAAAGAGGAGCTGTAGGAGGAGGAAGAACCAAATACAAAGGGCACACTAAAAACAGAGAGTGCCACAACATTGTTGCCTGCGAGAAAGAAAGTGATGAACATAAAAGCAGAAACGTCAAGGGAAGTGAGAAGGTCGGGGAGTACCCAAACCCAAGGCACTAACTCAAAGCCATCGAAAAGGTGAAGGAGTGGGTGAAAGAATCCCAAGAACACCTAAAAGATGCCAAGCCCATACTGGAGGATGAGATCGATGATCTTTCAAGCATAAGCACGTCGGTGTCGCATAAACAATGCCTAAACACTACAGGCCAACGAATCAGCCAAGGCCATTGGCCAGGAAGCGCAAGGAGAGCGGCAAGCAGCTAGCAATCTCCTCACCTCACTAGTAACCACCTCTATGACACTAAGCCTAGGAGATTTGCTTAGGGAGCATTTGCCACTGTGGCAAGAGCTGAAACAATGGGTTGAAGGATCAATGGGGCAAGGTGCCGCTGACTTACATGAATACAATGCATAGACGCAGATACCGAGTCTGACACTGCACTTAGTGCCAAAATTCTTACACATCAATGCTTTCTAGGAGGTCACTGAAACGCATGCCATCTTGCTGGTCTTAGCTCTAGGTGATACCACAAGAAAAGGAATTGTAGACACGGGAGTGGGAGTTAGTGTGCTGAGCCATGCCCTAGACCTGGGGTAACCCACCAATCGAGATGGCCAGGTTTAACATCACTCTGGCTAATGGAATGAAAGTGAAGCCATTTTGTGTGTTAAAGAATTGGCCAGTAAAAATCACAAGAGTCCAATTCTCGGTTGATTTTATAGTCATGAAGGGAGTGGACATCCTACTCCTACTAGGCCGACCCTAGATGCACAATGTGAGAGTTATAGAAGACTGGGGCAATGGACTAATCTTCCTAGGCAATTGAATGGAAGCAGTAAGAGTAGAGATGGACACATGGAAGACCACATCGATCAACCTAGATACCATCTATATTTCTTGCCCTGAGGGCAAGCAAGGTTGGATGTGTGTCCTTGCTACAATCAACCTACCATTCTCGGACAACGAGGAATACGAGCAAGCTGTTAAAGCAGTTGGCAAGACCCGAGAAGAGCTGTCAATGGCAATCTGCATGATGGCTAGGAGTGTGCAAAGAGAATCCAACCCGGCCAAGTGCCAAACAACATATGAGAGCTCCATGAGATCTTAGAGCACGTGACCGACAAGTTACTTGGCAACTCATCAGCAAACCTGAAACCATTCAAAGTTCTCTTAAACAAACCTAATTGGCAATGGACCAAAGTGCACGACTTAAACTTAATGTACAGCCTTAGTCATCGATGAGAAGGACGAGACATATCAAGACTTAGGAAATGACGAGCATTCGAACAAGGATAGCTCTAACAATGAATATGAGGATTGTTGTTCCTTCAATGATGAGAGCAAAGGGGAAATTGACATGATAGAATATGACACTGAGGGACAAGTGATAGAGCAAATACAAGCAGACTCCAAACCACGCAAGGAAAATGCCTTTAGAATCAAAAGAGGCATCATGCGCATGGATTGCGATCACACCTGTTTGGAGCTCATAGGTGCAATAGACTTTGAGCAAGCAAGCCTAACCCAACCAAGTGCCATGCCATTGCTTAAGACAAACTCACCATCGAAGCTACGACCACTGGGAGAGACTCCCTCTTCTAGTGAAGACAAAGAGTTCAATTCTAAATTGAAAGTAAGCTTAGATAGTGATCTCAAGATACCTTGACCTTCCAAGACTAGATGCACCAAGGGGGGACTTACCTGCCACCTCAGGCATCGTAGATTAAAGGAGGGAAGAAGAAAGCACCCTAAGGACGCACATGCAAAGGAGTAAAGAATACCGCAAGACCTACCAAGGAGATTCACCAAGTTCAAGAAAGGTGACAAGGTAGTGATCTTACTAGGAGCCAAACGTGAGGGACAAGCAAGCGAACTAATAGAAGGAGGTCAAGGAGGTCAACTTAGCCACGGAGAGGGAGATACCCCGACCTGTCTTTGTAGCCGATGACTTGACCAAGGGAGAGGAAGTAAGTCTCATTGCTCTCTTGCAAGAGTATATAGACGTCTTTACTTAGTCCTTGGAGGAACTCAAAGGGGTAGATCTAAGTGTAGTGACTCACAATATACCCATGACACACATTGCAATGCCAGTCAAGCAACGATCATATCCCATGAATCCAAAGCATGCCCACATTGTCAAGGAAGAAATTGATAAGCTAATGAGAACAAGATTCATAGACGAGATTGAGCACACAGACTGGGTCTCACCCATAGTCATCGTACTAAAGAAGAACAGGAAGATCAAAGTGTGCATCAACTATAACAAGGTAAATGTTGTTACGAAGAGAGATAATTATCCACTATTGTATACCAAGCACATGCTCAAAAGAATGGCTAGTAAAGAGGCCTACAGTTTCCTGGATGGCTTCTTGGGGTACAAGTGGGTGCAAGTGCACCCTGACGATGGGCACAGGACCACCTTTGCTGCTGAGTGGGGAGTCTTTGCCTACATAGTCATGCCCTTCAAGTTGACTAACATGCCAGCTACCTTCCAGAGGCTCATGTGCACTATATTCAAGGATATGGTTAGGAAGGAGTTAGAAGTTTTCATCGACGATCTGTGTGTTCACTCCACTTGGAAGGAGCACGTAGACAAACTTTGAACTATCTTTGAATGGTGCCGATTATATCATCTCTCATTGAACCCCTTAAAGTGCCAGTTCTGGGTGAAGCAGGGATGCATCCTAGGGCACATGGTGTTGAAGAATGACATTGCTACAAACTTCTCAAAAGTTATGGTTATCGTCGATCTTCCACCACAATGGATTACAAGGGATTTTAGTGTTTTCTAGGCCATACAATGTATTATCGATGGTTTGTGTTGAAATATGCATTGATTGCTCAACCTCTATACAAGCTACTGATTATATTCGAGTGGACTGAGGATGCCAACACACGTATGAGCAATTGAATAAGGCTCTGGCCACTTCAATAATTCTACAAGCCCTAGATTGGACAATCACTTTTCATGTTCACATTGACGTTTCTAAGTTCGTTGTAGAAGCAGTGTTGTGCCAACTTGGTGAACACAACTTAGACTATCCCATGAGCTTT
This sequence comes from Lygodium microphyllum, assembly GCF_053477565.2. Taxonomy (NCBI): domain Eukaryota; kingdom Viridiplantae; phylum Streptophyta; class Polypodiopsida; order Schizaeales; family Lygodiaceae; genus Lygodium; species Lygodium microphyllum. The sequence continues at coordinate 111,753,761 of NC_141141.1, forward strand.
GCTAGCAAACAACTCACAAATACGAAAATGAATTATTCAAAAATAGAGAGATAAGGTTTAGCCATGGTGTTTGCTATAAAGAAGTTTTGGTATTATCTTTTGGCTACGCCTTTTACCTTTTTTGTTGACAATCAAGCCGCCCTGCTCTACCTTGTTATAAACCATGCACTTTAGGACGCATAGCTCAATGAGTACTTCTACTTTTAGAATTTGAATTCCCCATGGTCTTTTGTAAAGGAAAGCAGCATTATATGGCCGACCATATATCTTGCATCCCACGGGAGAAGTAGTTGGACAAGGCATTGCAGATGAACTACCTGATGCACATCTATTCAGCCTATCCATTAAGGTTTGTTTAGAGCTGATTTGACACCTTATTGGGTAGATGACATAGTCCAAGTGCTTGAGCACAGACTCTCTAAACAACCAATAGAAAAAGCTCGGCTTAGGCTACTCATTCTCAAAGTCCAACCTTGTCAATTTGATAGCATGCCAACTCTATTGGCTAGGGCAAGACGGATTGCTATATAGATGTATGCGCGAGCATGAAATGCATGACGTGCTGGCAGAGGCACATGGTGGAATAGTGGGAGGGCATTTCAGCGGGGACACAATAGCCTGCAAGGTGATGCAATCTCAGCTATGGTGGCCTACTACTCTTATCCGAGATGTAGCACGATTCATAAACCACTATGATGAGTGCCAAAGGACAAGGGTACCAGTTCACAAGGACAAAATGGAGTTGAGTCCAATCATTACAAGAAAACCATTCGAGAAATGGAGAATCGAATTCATTGGGCAAATCAATCTTACAGCATAATACTCACAAGAAAAATACATCATTGTTGCCACAAACTACCTCACGAAGTGGGCGGAAGCACGAGCTACAAGAAAGAATGACGCTAGGACCACTGCCAAGTTCCTTTGGGAACAAGTAATCTCAAGTTTTGGCTATCCCATTGAACTTGTTAACAACCAAGGCACGCACTTCATCAATGAAGTGATCGCTCATCTCCTATTCACCTTTCTAATCATCCATCAGAAATCCTCATAGTACTATCCTCAGGCTATTAGGCCAAGCTGAGTCTATAAATAAGATACCAGTAAATGTCCTCACCAAGGTAGTCTTTGCTTTGCATAGCGATTGGGATAACAAACTCATGGTGGCCTTATGGGCCTACCGCATAGCCTATAAAACGGATGTTGGACAAACTCCCTTTAGGTTAACCTACAGGACTGAAGCAATTCTACCTATAGAGTTCTTTGTTCCTAGCTTGAGAATCACTCATTAAGAGAGATGGGATGAAAAGGAGGCATGGACAAAGCGCCTAGTTGAGCTAGAGCACCTATCAAAAACTCGACTTCTAGCTACCCATGCACTAATATGTGAGAAGGCAAGATGCAAAAGCTGGTTTGACAAGCATGTTAAGCAGTGAGATTTCAAATAAGGATACTTAGTACTCTTGTACTTTGTCAGAAGATGAAGTTTAGAGGGCTAGGGCCTTTCAGAGTCCGTGTCATCAATAGAACTAGTAACGTGGAACTCAAAACCCTGGAAGGAGAGGGCATAGGCTTCTTCAATGGCAATCGCATCAATTACCACCCTCCCATACACCCATTACATGAGCCTCCAATGCTGGAGTTCCCTGTCAGTGTGCAAGTGGCCACTATCATAGAGATTGATGATGAGGATGAGGAAGCAGTAGAGCCAGCCTATCTGAGCATAATGGTCACTGCTAAGCAAACACACACCTTCAATGCATTGATCGATGAGGGGACTAACTTTAATGTCTTAACTCATAATCATTGGGCTCACATTGGCAGACCATAGTTATAGCCCACCAACGCCAAACTTAGTCCATATGGGGGTTTGATTATATGCACTCGTGGGAAAGTTCAAGGCTACAGTCTCTATCGAGTCTAAAGGTATACCAATGATCTTCTATGTGTTGCCAAACACCAAGGATGCAGGAGTGAAATCACTGTTAGGATACACATTTAAAAAGCAAGCTCATTGCAATGTCAACTACGAGTCCCAACATATTCACCTCGCCATAGGCAACATACATATAGTTATCACCTTCAATATGGGTTGCGCGACTCCAGCAAAGTCCACAAAGCCACCGGTAGAGAAACTCACCACCAAGTTCAAGGAGGGGGGTCGTGACTCGCCACAACCCACCAAACCTAAAGACCTACAAACTACTAAATCCAATATTGCGACCCCTGAACCAATGCTTCAATGGATACCTAAACATCCAAATTTGCTACATAGAAGAACACATCCCCAACCCCACAAGGCTAAAGACCCACACTCAGAACCTAGGAGGCCAAGACAAAACCATAAACATCAATGTACGACCAAGTCGCGACAAGTCCCCAAGACCTTATTGCAAGCGCAAGGCTACTATGCGGGCAACACCTAGATCTGGGTACCTAAAGCCAAAATGACCAAAGGCCCTACTCAAATGCCACCCTCAAGCTTGGCCACACGAATCATCACAACAGATCAGGCACTCGGGCCACAAGAGGCTTAGGCTGCTAAATCCAGAGAACCTCCAACGCCCAGCCTCATCAACTATAGGCCTAAACCGTAGCCCGTTACTAAAAAAATGTCTCAACCTGGGCCTACTAGTGCCCCACAAACCTCTGAAGCACCATCAACAGCCACAACCCAACCTATTGAACAATTTGTATTCGTTAAGGTTGTCGACATAGCTGAGGAGTTAATTGCCCCAAGATTTCCCATGAGCAAGCACAGAAACAATGCATCATCACATCATACGACAAGCATACTACATACGCCACCGACAAAGAGATCGAAGAATTGAAGCAGCTTGTTGACAATGACTCTTCTTTCTTGAGGAAATGGTACACTCTCCGCCTTCAATGGAAATTTGAGGGCTATCAAATCATAACTAATGCTAAACAGAGATGTGCTATCAAAACCTTGGAGTACGATCCCACTTACATACCTCTAGAAGAACACCTCCTGACCCACCCGTATCTAGATTAAATTATGATCGAGGAGGAGTTACACATTGCCAGTCGCTTGAGCTCTGGTGACTTCCTCACGGATGTTCTCACATACATCACTCAAGTTGGCATTCGTCCTTTTGACATGGACCACTTTGCTCAATTAGAATAAAATCCCAAGTTCTATACTTGGCTCATGTGAACGCAATGAGAAGCGCAAAGAGAAGGGGAAAGATAGTACAGGAAATGTCCTCTGATCACAGCATTATGCATGTGAAATCTAGTGTGAACATCGAGGAGATAAATGTCATGCAGATTGATGACTCCGATGGGGAGTACATACTTACAGCTAGTTCTTGTGATGCTACATCATTGGCCGATGTTCACTCTATATATGCGCAGTGCTGGCTTTTGGATTCTGGTGCTTCATTTCATGTTACACCATGCCGTGAGCGGTTCCACTCCTACTGCACTGTCTCTAGTTTAGTTCGCTTGGGTGATGACAGGTCACTTGTTATTGTTGACATTGGGGATGTATGGTTGCAGTTCTCTATTGGCATTACTTTTCTATTACAGGATGTACGTCATGTACCTACGCTTACACACAGTCTTATGTCTACAGGGTAGCTTGATGATGTTGGGTTTCATGTTTCATTTGGGAATTCTACCTGGAAAGATCACCCATGGTAGTAGGTTTGTACTTACTAGAGGTGCCAAAGCTGGCAGCCTCTATCCTCTTGTAGTTTATGGGTCCTTTGTTGACCATGTTTTATCAGTGGGTTCCGTCCCACATGTATCTCTTTGGCATGCCTATTTGGGCCATATATCCTTGAAGGGAATGAAAATGCTTTCTAGTTTGCAGTACTTACTGCCCCTTGACTACGCATGTTTTGATTCATGTGAACATTGTCTTTATGGCAGACAGACTAGGAATACACATAAGAAGTCTAGCAGGACACACATGAGTGAGCCCTTGGCACTGGTACATTCGGATGTTTGTGGGCCCATGCCCTGTCAGTCTATGGGTGGTGCCAAGTATTTTGTGACATTCATTGACGATTTTTCACGTAAAGTTTAGGTTTACCCCATTAAGCTTAAGTCAGATATCTTGGCTGCATTTCAAAGATGGCTTGCATTTGTTGAAAACCAGATTGGGCATAGGCTGAAATGCCTTAGGACTGACAATGGGGGAGAATATATGTCACGTGCTTTTGAGCAACTATGTGACGAGAGGGGTATTAAGTGTTAGTTGACCGCCCCTATACCCCACCCCAGAATGGTTTGGCTGAGTGGATGAATAGAACAATCCAGGAGCATGTACGGAGTATGCTTAACTATGCAGGCTTACCACAAAGCTTTTGGGCTGAGGTAGTTAGTACAGTTGTGCATGTCACAAATAGATCACCTTCTAGTGGTTTGGATTTCCAGGTTGCAGAGGTATGGATTAGGAAACCTCCATTCGTCTTTGGATGTGAGGCATTCTATCATGTACCCAAAGACAAGCATACTAGGTTGGATCCTAATAGTGTCAAATGCATTTTCCTTGGCTATGGGGATGCAGGCGAGATGGGTTACTGCCTATGGGATCCGCAAGCGCGAAAAGTCATCCGCAGCCATGATGTAGTCTTCCATGAAGACAAGATGCATAGGTAGCCTGAGAAGGTAGTAGAGATACACAGGGTTGTATTCCAGGAGGAGCCACGTGCTTCTATACAGCTAGTTGAATAACCTACAGCAGCAGTTGGTACACATGGCCAAGGTGTTGGACCAGCTGCAGAGCCTACCATGAGACGGTTTACTAGAGATAGACATCCACCTAATAGATTTGAGCCATCAATGCATTATGTCTTGGTTATATATGCAGGAGAGCCTCTCACCTATGATGAGGCTATGCGTAGGGGTGACAGTCACTCCTGGGAGAGGGCTGTGTAGTCTGAGATAGATTCCTTGCATGAGAATATGACTTGGGATTTGGTTGCATTGCCTCAGGGTAAGAAGGCTTTGCCATGCAAATGGGTGTACAAGCTGAAAAGTACCCCTGGAAACCCCAAGCCAACTTATAAGGCAAGACTCGTCGCTAAGGGTTTTAAACAGAAGCATGGAGTTGACTTTGATGAAGTCTTTTCTCATGTGGTCAAGATGACCACCCTACGCCTGGTTTTGGCCTTAGTCGTGCAGCTTGACTTGGATATGTATCAGATGGATGTCAAGACTGCATTCTTGCATGGGGATTTGCATGATGAGATATACATGGAGCAGCCTAAGGGCTTTGCAGAACCTGGCAAGGAGCACCTAGTGTGAAAGTTGAAGAAAAGTCTTTATGGCTTGAAGCAGGCACCTAGGGATGTTGATAGCAAGGAAAACTCATGATGAGCTGGATGCTCTTAAATCTCAGCTGAAGAAGAGCTTTGAGATGAAGGATTTGGGATATGCCTCTCACATTCTTGGTATGCGCATTAAGCGCAACAGGCATCAAGGACTACTCTACCTCTCACAAAGGGAGTACATTCATAAAGTCCTTGAGCATTTCCGCATGCAGGACGTAAAGCCTATTGGCTGTCCATTACCTTCTTATGTGAAGGTTTCACAAGCCAATTGTCCGCAGATGGATGATAGAGGGCTGAGATGGCCAAGATCCCTTATGCATCAGTCGTGGGGGCAGTTTGATGTATGCCATGATAGCCACTCATCCAAATATTTCCTTTGTAGTTGGTGTTGTGGCATGCTATATGGCTACACCTGGCAAAAAGAATTGGGATTTCGTAAAGGGTATCATGAGCTACTTGAAGGGCACAACATATATGTGTATTTGCTATGGCAACCAGGATATAGGAGTTGTGGGCTACACAAACTCCAATTATTCAGGACATGCAAATAGTAGGAAGTCCACTTCCGGCTATGTCTTTACCTATGCTGGAGGTGTTGTTTCTTGGATGTCCAGGGTTCAAAAGTGTACGATTCTCTCTACCACCGAGGCCGAGTATGTTGCAGCCACTGAGGCTTGCAAGAAGGCCATATGGTTGGGCCGTTTGGTTCATGACCTTGGGTTTGATACTATATCTACGCTGCATTCGGATTCTATGAGTGCTATTTAGCTAGCCAAGAATTCGTAGCCAAGAATCCGATCTTCCATGCGAAGACGAAACACATTAAGGTGAGGTATCACTTTATACGTGGGGTCGTGGAGGACAATTCTGTTGACCTTTTCAAGATTTCCATTGATGAAAATCCTACAAATCTGCTCACAAAAAGCCTCACTACTGAGCGCTTTGCCTTCCTCAGGAGATTGATGGATGTTGGATGAGATGACGTTTTTCCTCATCCTGTTGTACATGTGTACATTGTATTGTCTTTTCTTTTTCTTTTCACTCCTCATTGGGGTAGATTCGCATTTAAGTGGGAGGTTGTTGGGGGTAAAGGTGCCTTTGCCTAGCCGCCTGTGTATTACTACACTGACAATACCTGCCACACCACACTGCAAGTGGCGGGCGCCCGTCACCATCACTTTATTCTTTATTCTTTTAGTGATAGTTTGAATAAAGGAAGGCCCGGTCACACATTGTGACTGTTGGAGTTCCCATTTATGTATCTCTCTCTCTTCTTGCTCTTGCTCTCTACCATAGCTCACTTCCAAGCAAGCTTCGATTCTTCTCACCTTTCAATGGAATCACAAACATTTAAATAAACCAAAATTTTAGTCAAAGCTAGGACATGGGGTGTATATTATGAAGCATGAATGAAGTACCAATACCAAACTACATTCTAACATCATCCATGCCAATGATATACAATGCAATATTATCTCCCAATCTAACATCATCCATGCCAATGATATATAATGCAATATTATCTCCCAATCTAACAAAACCCATAACAGGAAAATGCTATGAAACTAATGACAATGCGGAGTAATTTGGAATGAAGCCATGAATCAATAAGCTAATAGTAAGAATAAGAAGATGGAGCATTGATCAACTCAATAGCATTAAGTGATAAAGTAGCAAGTATGTAATCGTTAGAACTATACTCTAAGGTATTTATCTTCTCTATCAGCACACTAGACTTGTACACAATGTTGTGATCATCATAGGCTTTAGTATTATCTTACGCTTTCCCTTTGCCTTTTTCATTGTTCATTTTATGGCACTATGGCCTAATGTGACCTTGCTGCCCACAATAATGACATGTCAAAGAGGACTTATGACCATGGGACTTCCTATGTGATTGCCCACGCGACTAGGACTTGTTAGGCTGTAAGTCTCTACCACGATTATTATTCATTTTTATCTCCAATTGTAAGTGAATGAGAAGTATAGGTTACATCAATATTCTTCCTTTTTCTTCATTTGTAAGTAAAGCTATCTCTACATCACTTCATTTAAAGCAATCTTCGGGAGGACTAGCATTCATAGCAGTATGAAATGTATTTAATGACTTTGGTAGTGTGATAAGCAAGAACAAAGACTTTATATTATCTTCGAACTGAATGCCTTGTGAGATAAGTTGATTGAAAATAGAGTGGAACTCATTCAAATGAGTAGACATAGAGGTACCCTCATTTATGCAAAGGTCCACAAGCTTCTTCAACCAATACAATTGAGATATATGATTGTACTTATTATAAAGATCACATATCTTCTACTATAAATCATATTCACCACCATTAGTTGAAATAGCATTAAAATATACTAGGTTAGACAAAGAGAGTATGATGATGAACTTACATAACTCAACCAACTCATCCCAATCATGTCTCAATACTAGAAGTTGTTACCATTGAACTTCTTGATCTTGAAATAAATAGCACGGTCATTGGATGCATTTGAAGTACCCGCCATTATGCTACAAAGGACTAGAAAATATAAGAGTATAGACTATCATAATTACAACAAAATAGTCCCAAAACTCAGCCAAAAGGAGGGCAAGAAGTGGGAATAGTATATAACTGTCCACAAATAATGCACACTAGTATACTCAAACAAGGCGTCTGCTCTCAAAGAAACTACTCATAAATAGTTTTCACATTGTTGTTCATAAAGCTATAGTAAATGACCATACATTTGTACGCAAATGACCAAGGGATTAAGTTCCCACTATTAGGAATATCTAGGTAGCGACTAGGATATATAAAATGTAACTAGCAGTGTAGCAACCAAGTACCGAGATTTATCAAAGTATACAAGGTGTCAATATACATATATGCATATAACTATGCATATCAAGCATATATCCATCACTGATAACCTAGAGATAATGATAGATACAAGGTATCTAAGTTCAAAAGCATAATCACCCTAAAGTTGTGAATCTCTTTAATGAATAGTGTAGCATAAACAAAAAGAGCATAAAGAGTCTCCCACTAACTCAAAGAACTAAGCTTTGCAATATGAATACAAATGACTCCCACTAAAAGTGAATCCAGAATGTCCAAGGGCAAAACAAAGCTCAATACATCAAGAACATAACATCTGGAAAGCCCAAGCATATCAATGATACATCTAGGAGCATATACATCCAAAACCTAAAAGTGAAGAATAACTTAAGCAAATGGTTAATACCCAAATACATCCGACAAAGTTCAAATCCAAGCTTCAAAGGTCAATAGAAACATATTCGACATAAACATTAATGCCAAGTATCAACATAGACATCTCCATCATAAACATCAATGCTGAGCATCAATATAAGCATAGGAAGATCTGAATAGCACGTAGGCATGTAATACATAAAGCTATGTAACTTGTAAGCTTAATGTCTAAAAACCAGAACTATTATGTGCTATGTAAAACATAGAACTAAAAACTATACAAAATTAACTTTATGAGTGCTTAGATCTATAGTTCTCATTGCGATCTTTGTTTCTAGCTATAGTGATGGGTGGCCGTCACTTGTAGTGTACAAGTGTGTGGTGGTAAGTACAAATAAGTAAATGTAGGTGGTTAGGCACAACCTTTAATCCCCAACACTAAGCATCCATTGGCCATAGCTAAGCAGGGTGAGAACTACCTACTCATTCTCAAAAAGGGAGAAGAATCCATTGTTTGGAAGGTAGTGCATGATCTAAGGTTTGCATCCCAGGTTCTCCCAATTGTTCTTAGCCCAAGCTCTCAAGAATTTCATAGGAGGTTGCGCTTCATGACACATGCCAATCAAGGCACAAGATTGATACAAACTATTACAAATTTTTAGTTCAATTGTAGAACAAAGAGGGAAAAGTTATTACCTAGAATACCGAATTTAGTGTTTTCGAGCATGTTACCTTTTTGGGTTTGGTTAGGGACAAGGAAAGGTCTAGGTTTGTCCCACTTTTTGTGCTTGTGTAGGTGAATGTTGGCTTCACTGATGAGCAGAGCTCTGGTTCTATCCTAGGGTTGCATTGTTGATAGGCTCATTAGTTTCTTTGAAGCTCTCCCTTTTGCCATCGGAAGCTCCTCTACTGCCTCTTTCTAGTTGGCCTCGAATGCCTCCCAAGTCACTTGGTCTAGTTCCAAAGGACCATCTTTCTTCTCGCCCCACAATTGGCCATTGCCTTCCCCTCTTCCCCATATACTGTGTGGTCCCTAAGCAAGGTATTGCGTAGAGAGGCCATTGAAGAGCGGGTTACCAATGATGTTGCCATATGCGTTATGAAGGCACGGTTGGGTGGACTCCATTCATGGCATTGGAGTGGAGACATCCTCTAGTGGGGGAGTGCACCTAAAGAGATTGGGACCAACTGTTTGAGGAAAGAGCTCATTTGCAAGATCGAGTCAAGTCAAGGTTTGCATGTATGTAGTAGAGGCAAGATGGAGTAGAACTAGAAAGTTTCGTTGAAACTCTCAGTTCCGACCCTTAGTCCTTTCCAAAATTTCTCCCCCTTTTCTCTCTTATTTGCCACGTTTTCCAAGATAGAGGTGGGGGAGTTCACTAGCCTATGCCCAAAGCCATGGACAATTATGAGACAAGCTACATGAGCAAAACAATTCGACATGACCATAGGATAGAAAGGGACGAGGCCCCTATAAAGACAAAGTGACGAATTACTTATCATCATGTGAAGATCGTCGGGACGTTGAATCAAAACCCTAACGCAGGAAGAAGAAGAGAATTAGGCGCGACAAAGATGTTCCTCGGTGCTCTTCCTCGCAGGCCTGACAAGGCAGAGGCCTACAAGCAGCTCCGCAAGCATCTCACCATTCTCGGGGCTTGGATCGCAGTCATTCGCGTGGCTCCCTACGCCATGCACTTCCTCTCGAAAAAGGATTCTGATCAAGAGCTCAAGCTGGACTTCTGATCAGGTCAATCTCATGCGGCTCGTTTATTTTCATCGTTTTAATCTACGAGTGTAATCCTGAATGGCGTCCATATTTGGCATGCCTGTCATGTTAGCGGTGGCTTAATCGCTTGCCGTTGAAACGGTTGCTGTTGCGGTAGCACATTGCCCTGAGGTTTAAGCCAATGTCTCCTGACATCATAATACTGGGAGATTTGCAGATATTAGTCTTCGAAAACATGACTGAGATGGACATTTGCAATGACAGAGTTTGTTACCATGAAAGAGGTCTCTAGGTTTTCTATGATCTGTCTCTTTATGCCTGTTGTTATACAGCGGGGTTTATATGCCCGTTGCTCTTCACATGAGGATTTCGTTGTCAAAGTCATTGTCACAGTTGATTGTTCGCCTTAGTTTGATGGTTCAGTAAGTTTTTGGAGTACAAAGAAGCTATAAGCTTGTGTTCTCGGTAGCAATTATGCTGGATTTTGTTAGTTTTCTGCTACTTTAAATGTAAGTGCTGCTGTGGATACTGAATGGTTGTTAATTGTTTTGCTGCCCCTGATCTGAGTGCATGTAGCAGTGTGTCATGCATTGCTCTAGGTCTTGGGATATCAGTTCACCCTAGCCCTACACCTATTCGTTGGACTGATTGTATGCACTCACAAACTGGACTGATCGTAGGCCTTGTCTTATAGACATGTAACAATAGTTAAGCCTTATATGAACTGATAACCTGTGACTCAAGTTTGTTGTGTGTGTTGTATATTCATCAGCTTTGGTATGCTAAAAGGTCCCATGTCTATAAGCTTATGGCCAATTAACTTCCCTCTTTTATGGAAGTTAGTTTGGTGTGCTATGTCTAGGAAAGGAGGAAATGTGCTAGCTCTGCTTCAATTATTGTGAAATCAGTGTTTCTATTTATTCGCTAGCATAGCATGAGCAAGCCTGCATATACTTTTGTGATGCATTTAACAGTGATTACAATGTTATAAGACTACCTTTTGCACTATGATCTAAAACATCTGCTAGTATAGTGCAAATAAGTTTCACATACTTATTAGCTGGGATGCATATAATAGTAATGCACTTCAGGAAGCTTGATGACAGCTGAAAGCTCAAGATGTGGCTTAACTTTGATAAAGTTATGTATGTCAGTTACCTTTTCACATTTTCTTCCTTCATTGGTGCATGGTTAAAGCTGTTCTGGCAATGAATAAGAAGTATTTTTATAGGTTTAATCTCTCCGATGTTTATGACAGTGCTGGTATTGATCTTTCTAAAAGGCTGTGCTGTTTTGGCTTTTATCTGGAACTTCACTAGCATGCGTACTCGGGGAATCGCAACACTTGTGCTTAACAATGATTTTTGATTTTTTATTTGACTTGTCATTCACATTGCACAAGATCCCTGATCTCATGACTGTTGATGATTTCTCTTCGCACATATTGGAGGAAAGAGCGGGTGTATAGAGGTTCAATATTACCTTTCTTTCCTTTAGAAGATTAGCTTCTTTGCTTTGCCTTAAGATGCCACGACCTTTAGTGCAGGGTAATCATAGTAGAAGCTGTGTCTATGAGTATTGCTATGTTAATAATGTCCTCGACAATCTAAAACTGTTGTAAATGCTAGACATGAACTGATTTGATTACTGGTGAACGGGTTTAAATTCATCTGGCTTGACCATCACAGAAGTTATCAGGAATGATAAATATGGGTCGGTCTCAACAGTCTCACTCTGGGTTTCTTTGCTTTCTTGTAAGCTTGTGCATGTGAGTCAATGCTCTTATTTTTATTGCCAAAGATTGGACATGGCATTAGCTTTTCAGTTTTACTGAAGTGTTATGTAAAGTGTGTTAAGTATGTGGAAACCTTCCGTCTATGATGTTAGGACCAGAACTCTTGCTGTGCTTTTAAGGTGGTTGATAAGTGTGGGGATGCCTTGGTATTTGGGCCTTTTGTACTTGATAGTTGTAGTGTAGAATGGAGTTTTGAGTTTGCCTTTATGATGCCTTCCTGTGATAGCTTTGACACCTGCACCATCTTTAGTTATTTTCCATTTTTAATTGCTAAACATGAGTATTGGTAATATGCAGTCATAATTTCATTTTTTGTGTGTATAAAGGTAATAGGGTTGAACTTTTTCGGTTTGGTGTTTATGGTGTAAATTTGAAATCAGCTACAATAGACATTGTGTATAATGAATGCTGATTGATATATCAGTTTTCTTTGATGCCCTAGTTTCAAATCACCTTGTGGTATATTGAGCACATTGTTTTTGCTTCTTGCAATGTTTTTCGCTATTGTGATGGTATTGATAGGATAAGCATTTTGTTGAAGCCCTTAAGAAACTTTCTTTGAGTGCCTTGTTTTGCGAGAATGTGAAAAGTTTGAAACTCTCAAAAGACTTCTGTTGAAAAGAATGCCACTCTTTAGGTTGAGTATTGTGGAGATACCTTTGTATTTTTGGGCATTTGGTCTAAAGAATGCTACTCTTTATGTTGATTTGTGTGGGGATGTTTTAGTATTTTTTGGTATTTGGTCCTTTGTTCTTGATAGTAGTGTAGATTGGAGTTTTAAGTAGGAGATGATGATTGTTGTGCTAGTGAAGATAGCCATGAAAAAGTTTTAAGGGAGTAGTTTGATTACAAAAGGTGGTAGGATAGGGGAAGTGGGTGTTGGCCTCTTTATAGGCCTCTAAGATCATTAGAGAGCTTAGAGGAGTTGCAACTTGGCATCCCCTCTATGTGCATGTATGGAAAGAGACCTCCCTATACTAGTGGAGGATGGAAAGCTTGGGAAGTTTTTGATAGATGTTGTGGCCATTGAGATGGCCATGTGATGGTGGTGGCAAAAAGGGATTGGGGTTGGACGTGGTTCAAGCAAAGACAACAATGTGTTAGAGTAGGGGTCTATCAATGAGTGTGAGTGTGTGAGGTTGCTACAATGGAGGAGAAATGTTTCAAGAATGTGGTGTCCTTGCCAGCCACCCACATCAAATAATGTATTGCTACTCTCACTACCACAGGCATCTACTATTTATTGGGCAAAATTGTGAGTGTTAGTGTTGGTTTTAGGCCACCTTTCAAGGGAAAGCAATATTGTAATAGTTTCAATTTGTTGGGGAGGGCCTTTAAATTATCTTGCTCTACTTGGCTTTTGAGGGATTGGGTTTTGGCTCATGTGGTTGGCATTTCATATTCTTGCTACCATGGATTGGACTTTAAATTATCTTGCTTTGCTTTGCTTTAGAGGGATAGGGTTTTGGTGTATGTTGCGGGCATTTTGTGTTCTGTCTCCCATGGATTGGGCTTTCCCCCTCAAGTCTTGCTCTAGTAGTAGTGTGTAGTCTAGGTTAGTCGAACCTTCTTGTGTGGATGGGTGAAGAAGTCACATTGTTGGCAAGTCTTTGGAGAGGTTTGTTTGTGTCCCATCCTTGGGAGTATCAAATGGGGTCCTTAAAATATGAATGGAAGGCATGCATTTTTTTATTTAGAGGGTTGAACCATTGGATGACTTGAAAGTCTATAATCAAAATGGCTTTGAGTGGTGCTACAAATTTGATATGGTGCATTTTTCCACACTTATTATATGTGCCCCAAGTTGGGCAAGAAAACAAGGTGCACTTAGAGGCAATGTGTGCATTTGAAAATAAGATCTTTAGTGTAGGAAATTATCATAAAGGTTGAGGATTGAATTGCATGGAATTTTATGATCAAAATGGCCTTGAAATGTTGCTACAAGTTTGTTTTGGTTTTTTTCTTAAGTCTTGTTACATTTGCACCAATGGTGAGGGTTGTTGACATGACATATCATAGTATGTTGAGAGAGATGTCTTTAAAGTATTTATTTAGTATTTAAAATTTCTCAAAAAGAACTTAAAAGTAATTTTGTGACAAATTTATGGAGGCACACAAAGCATATAGGTATAATTTAAGATGCCAAATAAAGAGAATAGTTTTTACAAGGCATGTTCATCTTTTGTCTTGTTTGGTTGAAATTCTCAAATATTATATCCTAATGCTTAAATATTATATCCAAACACCTCTATTGGGCAACTTGTTTACAGGTGGATGGATTTCTTTCTTTGCTACATTCTCATACTAGCTTGTCTTTGTTGACCAAGTAGACTTCTTTCTTGTGTTGGGCAGCCTCTATTGCATGCATGCAGTAGGGTAGAATAGTGTTTAGTGCATGCACATCATTTTCGGCCACTCTTGGTACATTTTTGGTTCTTAGATTGGCAATGATTACAAACTGAAGACGTACTGTTCTATGCATTTACTACTTTCTTTCTCTCCTTAGCATTGTGTGTTTCCTTTGGTATTAAATACACCCCATTTACCTTGCCCTAGTAAGCCTTCTTTTCTATTGTGGCTTGACGGACCTCGATTACCCCTAGGATACCTCTTATTGGTTACCTTTATTCCTAGTGGTAGCATCTTTTGTTTTCTTATAGATACCTTATTGAAGGGTATCTATGGCCAATGTATTGGGAGTAAAGGTGTATGTGCTTAGTTACACATGTATTACTACATTAACAATATCCGCACACTTGTACATTGTAGCTGGTAGCAGTCATCACTGTCACTTTATTCTTTCAATGAAATTTGAATAACGGGCAAGTCGGTCACACATTGCGATTGTTGGAGTTCCCACATCTTGTGTGTGTGTGTCTCTTGCTCCTTCCACCCTAGCTCTTGCTTTTGCTCGCGTGCTTCCACTCCAAGCTCTCTTTTTTCAATTGATATTAGAGCCATTGCATCGGCATTGAGGAACTCTTTCCCTTTAGTTTGCTTCAGCTTGTGAATACCTCTAGTAATTCATTTTACAGCAATGATGGATCCTTCACTCCAAGATATGTGTTGAGCTTCATCTCTTTCCAGCTTCTTTCCATCACTTGAGACTTGTTCCAAGACTTCCCTTGTGTCCCATTTGGCTCAACATTCGCCATAGACCACATCAGTAAATCAACATGGTTTGCGACTATTTGCTATCCCCTAATCTTTGATAATCTCCATCATCCCAATTAGCTCCTGAAGCTCTTTTCCACTTGGCCACACTCTTGGCAACTTCCTTGGGCATTCTTGTTTGCATTGGAGTACTCTCTTGAGCGGTACATGCTTAGACATTGGCCATAGATGTTTAGATTCACCTGTTGTTTATAGGTTTGGATAGTTTTATAAGTCATTCTAATGTATTTTTGTGATGCTCATGGTACTTAACTTTGATGGTTGGATGGTTATCTAATGCTTGGGAGTCTCTTGTGGATTGGAGTGAGCTCAAATAGCTCTATTTTAGCAAAGATTTCACTACTATAATACAGTGGACAACAAGCTTTTGTCAGGGAACACTACATGTCTATTGCTCTTGGATGTCATTCAAGTGTTCCATACGCATTTATTGATGCTTAACTGTGGTCTATGCACTTGAATATGCTATGGGATGCTCTTGAGCCTCGATTTTGAGCTTGGAAACAATCATCTTGATTGTGGTTAAGCTTTGGTTGCTTCAGTGACTTATGCACTTATGGGCTTAAAGAATGTATTAGGTTTTATACTCCTATATGCTATATGGATCTTAGATCTTAGATATATGGATGCTATCACCATGATGTTTTAAGCCTTGCTTGCTTATTTGGCATTTGACTTATTTTAATGGGAGATAGTGTGAGCTTGAGCTATATAGCATTTGGTTTATATAGTGGAGCTTGAGCTTATTACAAAGAGATAGTGTGACTTAGTGTGACATATACTTGCTCTCTTTAAGCTATACGTATGCAGTTGATGCCTAATTTGACTTTTGTTTTAGGTTGAAACATATCTTTTTTGTTATCTATGAGACCTACTATATGCATGATTGTTACGCCTATGGGATGTATCTATGTCTAACACATTGACCTTTGACAATTCTTAGTGCTAGTTGCATATTCACTCCATGCTAGTTGCCGTTCTTCCCTAGTAGTTGCAGTTTGTATTTTATCAATGATAGCTTATACTTGGCTTTGATTTCTTATTGATGTACTCTATTTTCAGCATGTTGTAACTATAGTTTATTGCACTGTTTATGAGAGCAATCACCTCCTCTTGATTGATCGTCTTTTGTTTACAATTTGTGGATAGCTCACTACTTTGGCAGTATCTTTTGTCTCTTACTTGATTTAGCAGTGGTTTTGGGGTTGATTTGCAAGATATTTTAGCACACTGTTTTGCCCTTTTGTGCACTTGCTTGGTCTCATTATGACTAGTGATTCTTGTGACAATGCTATCTTCAATATTGAGAAATTGGATGGAACCAATTACAATTATTAAAAGGCGTAGATATGGCATGTTTTAGTGTATAAATTATAGGTTAGATGACTTAAAAATGGGGATTTCAAACTTGTTAATATTGCGGTTGAGGATTGGGATGAACTAGATGAGCTATGCAAGTTCACAATCATTTTATTACTCTTTAAGAAATTTCACTACAATGTTGTAATTGAAAATCAGATTGCATATGAGATTTGGACATAGATTAAGAATCTTTATGACAAGTAAAGTCTTACATCTCAAATGTATTGGTTGAAACAGTTGATGGACCTTTGCATGAAAGAACTTCTATGTTTGTATACTTGAATGAGTTTCACTCCATCATTAGCCATTTAGCTTTGGAGGAGTATGAGATTGCGGATGCTTTGCATCCTTTATTTTTACTTGGTATATACTAGAGTTGTGGGACACTTTTCATACAGCTCTTTGTGTTAAGGATGGGTTGAAATCAGAGGATGTTGAGAGTGCTCTCTTGATAGAAGAGGTGAACAAAAAGGTGGATGCTTTTTGTGTGTCATATGCATTGATTATGAGAGGCCAATAGGATGGAAATGGCCATGGTAGAGACTCTAATAGATCTCGTTCTCGGACACATGGTTATTTTTGTAATAAATCTTGTGGTCATAAGTCCGGTCTTACTTATCATTATAATGGGAAAGCATGTCATATTCACCTATAGTGCCATAGAATGCAAAAAGACAAGCACAAGGAAAAAAAAAATGGTAAAGTGTAGGAAAAGAATGATGATTGTAGCATTGTGCCTCATAAGTCTAGCATCAAGATTGGTAGATTAATGTGGTGAAGCTTGATGTATCTGATGATCTTATATAGGTAAGGGTGATTTTACTCCTATCGTAGTATGACTGGATCTGTCCATTTGGGTAATGACCTAGCATTGGAGATAGTTGGTATTGGCGATGACCAACTATAACTTCAAACAACATGTTCACTCTTCATAATATATATCATATACCAACTCTCACGAAGAGCTTTATCTTGCTAGCACTTTGGATGATGCAGATTGTATTGACTCTTTTGGTGATTCCTCATGGAAGATTACCTATGGGAATCTTGTTATTACGCATGATGCTAAGTCTAGTATCCTCTTTCCTTTGTTTGTATCTGGGTTAGTTAAACATGTTTTAGCTGTGGTTGTAGTTTCATGTATATCTCTTTGGCATCATCACCTTGGGCACATGTTAGTGAAAGAAATAAAAATGTATACCAATTTGTAGTATCTTTTGTCCCTAGACTATAAGTGTTTAGAGTCTCGTGATCAGTGTTTATATTGTAGATAGACATGTAGTAGACATAAGAAGTCTAGCATGATGCGCATGGGTAAGCCTTTGGCTCATGTTCATTTTGATGTATGTGGTCTTATATCCCATCGCTAAGTGGTGCGAAGTACTTTGTCGCCTTCATTGATGATTGCTCACATAATGTTTGGCTTATCCTATTAAGTAGAAATTAGATGTCTTGTCTATCTTTTAGTGTTGGCTTGCTCTTGTTGAGAACGAGTTTGGGTATAGGTTGAAATACCTAAGATTTGACAATGGGGGTGAGTATGTCTCTGAAGCCTTTGAGCAGTTTTGTGATGAGAGAGATATTAAACGTTCGTTGATCGCCCCTTGCATCCCTTCCTAGAATGGTATTATCAAAAGCATGAACACGATAATTCAACAGAGAGTTATGAGGTAGGCTTACCACAACACTTTTGGACTAAGGTAGTTACTATTGCCATACACTTGATTAATAGGTCTCCTTGCATTGCTCTTGATTGTCAAGTTGCAGGACTAGAAAACCTCCATCATATGCTCATTTGTACATCTTTGGCTATGAGACATTTTGCCATGTTCTTAAGGACAAGCGTAATAGGTTGGATCCTAAGTTTGTGAAATGCATCTTTCTTGGTTATGGGAATGCAGGTGAGATGGGCATCCCCCATGGGCTTTGCAAGCTTGCAAGGGTATCCACAACCATGATATAGTTTTTCATGAGAAAAAGATGCATAAGCAGCTTGAGCAGGGAGTTGAGGTATACAAGGTGATCTTTTAGGAGGAGCCTCTTGCTTCTGTACAACTAGCTAGAGAGCATGCAATAGTTGATGCTCCAATGGCCCAGGATTTGCATGTTGTGTAGGATCAACTTATTTTGAGATGCTTTACTAGAGCTAGATGTAAGCATGAGCACTTTACATCCTCCATGGATTATGTTAGGGTGACAAATGCTGGTAAGCCTCTCTCTTATAATGAGGACATGTATAGAGATGATAGTCATTCATGGGACCATGCTATGTAATTGGAGTTTGACTCCTTATAAGCTAATGATATGTGGGATTTGGTTCCTTTGCCTATTGGTAAGAAGGCATTGCCATGCAAGTGGGTATACAAGTTGACAAGTATCCTTGGACTTCCCAAGCCCGCTTATAAGGTCAGATTGGTGGATAAGGATTTCATGCAGGGATATGGTATTGACTTCGATGAAGTCTTCTCTTATATGATCAGAATGACGATTGATACTAGCATTGGTTGCTTAGCTAGATCTGGACCTTCATTAGATAGATATAAAGGTGGCTTTTCTAAATGGAGACTTGCGAGATGGGATTTATATGTAGCAGTCTAAGGGTTTTGAGAAAAAAGGCCCTTGGTGTGCAAGTTGAGAAAGAGCCTTTATAGCCTTAAGCAGGCACCTAGGAAATGATACCACAAGTTTGATGCTTTAATGCATTCACAGGGCTATAGCCATAATGCTATGGATTCGTGTTTATATATGAAGAAAGTTTGTGATGGCATTCTTATGATTTTGGTCCTCTATGTGGATGATATGCTTATTGATGGAGAGCTCATGATGGGCTAGATGCCTTGAAAACTCAACTCGAGAAGAGCTTTGAGATGAAGGACATGGGATAGGCCTCACATATTCTTGGGATGCGCATCATGCATGATCACTCTAAGGGGCTCCTTTATCTGTCATATGAGTATATTCAGAAAGTCCTTGAGTGGTTTCATATGCAAGATGGTGAGCCTATTGGCTGTCCTTTACCTTTTTATGTGAAGGTTGGTTAGGCCAATTGTCCACAATTTGATGAGTAGAAGGCCGAGATGGCCAAGATCCCTTATGCATCCACAGTGGGCAGTTTGATGTATGCCATGATAGCCAGTCGTCTTGAAGTGTCTTCTCGATGACTATGACATTTGGGATTTTGTTATAATCCATGTACCTTGACATACTGTGGATCCTCATGATGATATGACTGTAGATTCAGCAACTTCATGGGATTGGTTGAATGCCATAGCCCGCTCTTCTCTCCTTTTGAGTTGTACAGATTTTGTGTTGGTGCATGTTAGACACATCTGCACCGTTGTAGAGCTTTGAAGGTGATTGGCATATCTCTTCCAAATCCAAACATTTATGCATTGCTTATCTCTTGCATTGAACCTATGATAACTCTTTGTCATAGATTCTCTTATGATGAGGGATCCATAGGATGGAGGAGATTCACGATGAGCTTTCATTCTTTTGGTACACACATTTCTTAGGAGGATCTAGTTGTGACACTTCTCTTACATCTTCCATCATTAACATATGATGTGGTCTCCACTAGTCTTCTCATTTCTTGTAGGTGGGAGACTCTCACTTGGGAGGAGCTAGTTCCATTGATGCTTGAGCAAGATGTGCATCACAGTGAGCCAAAATCTTGCAAAGCTCCTACACATGGCCATGCTTTTGCGGTTTTATCTATAGGTACAAGACATGCCAAGTAGAAGAAAGGGGAAAGGAAGAAGTTAGAGTCATCTTTCGACTTTGATACAGATATTGTTGGGAAGCGTAGAGGATATCCCATTTGTTCCCATTGTGGGAAGACCTTGCACCTTGAGAAGTGCTGGAGGATATACCCTCACCTACATTCGAGAGCAAAGAGCGGATCTACATCAGAGTCTTCTTTGACTATCTCATCTTTTGATTAGCCTTGGTTGTTAGCTAGTGGTGCATCAAATTCTATAACTCCTTGAGGTGACTTGTTATAGGTTCTCTATTTGTCCAAGGGTTGTAACTACTAGTAACACTTCTTTGGTGTCTATCAGTGGAGTTGGCACCTTGCCTCTATTGTCTAGCTAGGTCCATTGAGCTCCGTTTTTGAGGCCCTATATGTTCTTGACTTGGGCTTCCCTCTCCTCTCAATGAATGGCTTTCCTAGACTCGAGACTCATGTTGTCTTCATCGAGCCGATTATTTGTTGGTGGGATTCTTGTACAAGAGCCACTTTTA
Source organism: Lygodium microphyllum (assembly GCF_053477565.2). Lineage (NCBI taxonomy): Eukaryota > Viridiplantae > Streptophyta > Polypodiopsida > Schizaeales > Lygodiaceae > Lygodium > Lygodium microphyllum. The sequence continues at coordinate 111,774,569 of NC_141141.1, forward strand.
TAGGCTTCCTAGACTCGGGACCCTTGTTGTCTTCACCGAGCCGGGGGGTCATTTGTTGGGAATTCTTCTACATGAGCTACTTTTGTGACATGTTGGCAGTCGACCAACAATCATGCTAAAGCCATAACACCATGGGACAGTAATGATATACAATGGAATTTGCTTGTGTGACTGAAATGTCCCGTGTGGTTGGTCAGCATGCTAAAATATTAGACCTCACAAGGATGTTGGAAGACTTAGTTGTTAAGGGAAAGCCATTGCTCAAAAGGCCTGACTTACAAGCTTTAAATAATATTGCTATATCGGTTTTAGATGAAGGGCAAAAGCTCTTGTATAAATCCATTAGGGAATGGCCTTTGGATGGGCAAGGTATGGAAGATCCTCTAAGAAAGGATCGACATGATACACTGAAAGCCATAGGGCTCCCTAGACCACTCTGTAAGTTGGCAGAAAGCGAAGGCCAGGGAATTAGTGACTCTTCTACACCGATAAATGTGGAAACGAAAGAGATTAGCGACCATGACATGGGGGCATTAAGTCAAGATTAATATGAAGATTTTGATGACCTCGTCTTGATCCCAAAGAAGAGGACTAAATGCCCTCTCGTTATATGGATCTTCTCGCGTTTCATGGGCTACTAGATGAGGATCCGATGTTACATTTGAAAGAATATGGCCTGACTTGCCTTGCAAGTGGGTTCAATGATATTCATCGGATGCTTGTATTTTCTCGCACCCTAAAGGGAGAGACCAAGAAATGGCATTGGAGCCTCCCAAGAGGGTCAATTAAATCTTTTGAGGAATTATGTGATAGATTTTTGGATGAATATGAGAAGAAGGTTCCCATGGCTCGAGTCTTGGGACAGCTTATGTAGACTCGTGGCAAGAGTTGTATACCTGTGTCAGAGAGTACATGAGGACCTTTGATAACATTCTAAAGCTTTGGCAAAGGGAAGTCAGTTAGCTACCAGAAGATGTGCTTGCTGAACTCTTTGTCAGTGGCTTGGAAATAAATACGTAGTTCCAAGTTAGGATGAGAAAACCTAAGTCACTGAAGGAGGCAAAGATTCAAGTCGAAGATTACGAAAGATGTATTCAGAAATGTTGGGAGAACTATTGGAGTTTTCTCGGCTCCCTCGAAATCCATAAGGATTGGCAACATTTGGTGAATGTTAGTTATGTTAGAGGTGTAAATGATAGATATACTAGGGAGAATCCTGGAATTAACTATAAAGACCTTGAGGGCTAGGAACCCTGGCATCCTAGTGTAGCCAATCCCGTATTCTTAAAGCCATGAGCTAGATAGAAATGGATGTAGACCTAATAGGGGAAGCGGAGTGGTTAAGCAACCCCTCAATCGCCTAAGTGTGAAACAAAATCATGTTAATGAGATGACACCCCACAACATAGCTGATATGTGCTACCATGTGAAGGCCGTCTCAACCATTGAGAACCAAGGTAATAGGAAACCTAGGGTTTGTAGTGGTGAAGACCCAACTAGAGTTGGATCTAGTAAAAGGATTCGATTTAAGGGAAATGATAGACAACAAGTGAGCCAAGATGGATTAGTCATCATGAAGGAATATCAAATAGAAGGAGTAGTAGTAGCCAATTGACCCATGCAAAGCTTAGAAAGAGATGGGTTTGGAGGCCCAAAATCTCCAAAAGTGTAGCTAGTGTGCTAGATCACAAGCAAAGAGTTCCAGGTGGATATACTATGGTTAATTCCCAAGTGGATGAGACCACATGCCATAACAATATGTCTAGCAATATGCACTACCCTAAGATGCATCTATGTCATGGGCCTAGGATTGAAGCTCTACTTAGTTTGGGTTGTATCATTGATGCATGTAATGATCCAAATAAGGAAGGATTGAATGATCATAAATCTATGATTCTCCTTGAAGGTGGAGTTTTTGGAAAGCTAAAACAACTAGTCCATTTGGATGATAATACACTCAACTCTAAGTAGGTCATTCGTTTAACTAATAGCACACAAAGAGGAATAGCCTATACTGAGGTTATTTCAGTAGGAAGGTTTGGACTTGTGACTTTGGTTTAGCTTGGTTAGTTTGACAAGATACAATTTACATGCCAAGTAGACCACATTTGGTTAGAAAAAAATGATTTATGTTAGGCTAAGAGGGCCGATTCTGTTGGTTGTGAAATGTTATATTTCTTTAGGCCAAGAGGGCCATATGTCTGTTTGGTGTACGTACATTTAATGGTTTTTTGTTCTAGTGATTGCATCACACACATTGGACGAAGTGCTTGGAGGGAGTCTTTGCTGCGAAGGAGCTTCTTGTGGCCATTCCAAGTGGTATTGTCGCCTTTCTAAGTTTTCCCTTAAGCAGATAATGTTATATGTGTATGTAGGGTTAATTTCTTTTCCTTTGTTGGGGACCGACAATCAAGGCATGAAGTCCTAGGGTTGGGTTAGGTATATTTGGGGGAGATTTGAGTAGTCGTCTACCTCCTATTAGGACATTGTCATGTGATAAAGACATGTGATAGAGGGTAGCCCTTGTGACCCTGTCCTTCCTGCTTGCTAGGCAACTGTCCTAGGAGCCCTTGCTCATGTGAGGTAGTTAGAGAAGCCTGCTAAAGTATTAAAGAGAAGAGCAAGTTTTGAATCTATCTAAAAATAAAAAATTTATAAAAGTGCGTTAGAAGGGGTTCTAACTCCTTAATAAGAAAAGAAAAAGGAAGAAAATTCCTACAAGCAGTTGATTATCGCCTTGCGGAGGCTTGGAAGGTTCATGGGAACGAGTCAGACTCGGGGTCGATACCTTGTCTTTTTAGGAGTAGCAGTTAGCTGAAAAAAAAGAAAGGACACTTGGAGTGAAAATAAAGGTGAGCTTTAAAAAAGAATTAAGTGTCGCCTCGCGAGAGCTTGGTAGGTTTTTGGGTACCAAGCTAGGACGTGAGACTGATGCCCTATTCTCCTTGGGTCATTCTATACTCAGCTCCCTCCTTTTTACACGCTCGAGTATGCAAACCTTAGGAAGACAATGTGTTAAAAGAAGAAACTATGATGACCAGGCTATAGGAGTCCTCGCCTAGTAGGAGATCTTAGTCCAGTTGTCATAAGTTAGGTAGGTAGTTTAGGCCACCACTAGGGATGACATGTTTGATAAGCTTTTTAGCCAGTTTGTGTTAGAGTAGTTGGTTAGCGACTTGCTTTGGATTTTTGTCAGATTATGCTAGGCCTATCCCTTGTGGATTTTCATGCCTTGATTCTGTCAAGGGGTAGGGTGAGAGCTATTCTTGTGCTTTATTAAGTATGTTTTTTGTGACAGCTTGATGCTTTCTTTGGTTGTTGTTTGTGCAGCGCAATTTATGGGATTTGACAGGTTGAGTCGCCCTATCCCATTGTTGTTAATGAGAGCGGATTTTAAAGATTATTTTTGAAGTGAAAAAGAGTTTGAAAGGTCGTAAAAGACCAAATTTTCATGCAAAATGAAATGATTGCAGATCGATGAGTTGGAGTTTTCCTAGATGGAGTTCAATGCCATGAAGCCAACGTAAGTCTTGGTTCGTCGATCAAAGTCCATTTGACCCCCCATTTAATCCTCGCAAGATTTTGCGTTATGAAGTAGCTACATGATTCGGAAGCCAAAAAGTGCATCACGGGTCCTAGGTTTATAGATTTTGGCATCAATAAGCCATCTGTCCAGATGAATCTTAATTCTGAGTACGTTTGCCCTCTCAAAATCAAAAAATCCACTTGGCAGGAAGTGTGAAATCAAAATCTTGAATCGATTTGGTTTAAAACTTGAGTTTAAGCTTGTGGAATGAAGGGGCATGGTGGAAAAAATGTTTGTTTTTAGAGGGAGGGACACCATTTTTTCGGCACCCTCTCCAATCATTAAAAAGTCCATTTTTTAGGCTTGCAAGTTGCAACCATCAAAGGAATGCTCTTGGTTGTGAGATGCTCCATTTTTCACCCATCATCACTCCAAAAATGATTAAATTTGATGCACTAAACAAAGAGATCTGTTTTTAATATTTCTCTCTCCTCCCTCCTCTCTCCTCTTGTGGATTGTTCTTATGGATCAATGTAAGAGAGCGGGATGGGTTGAGATGGATGTTTTTGGGCAAACGATGAAGTGAGAGCAAAGAAGATCATAGATTAGAGTTGGAGAGAGTGTTAGCGAGATAGAAAATAAGCATCAGCGGCCTCCCAACTATGAAGTATGAGCCTCAAAACCACGATTTTTATGCGTAAGTGATATTTCCTTTCATTTCATGATAAATGGTTGAAGAAATTTCTTGAGAATGATTGGTTTTGGTTCCCCATGCTATGTTTTCTCAGAAACATTAAAGAAAATCAGAAAATCCAGTAGTATAGTAATTGATGAGAAATAGACAAATGATGTATACTCCAAGAAGAGATGTCCTGAATCCCATATGCACAGTGAGGAGAGTGGAACAAACCCAACTTCTATAAAGCATTGTACTTTACTATCACTTTCATATGGAATGGATTCAATATCATGATGCTTTGTACTTTCACTTAATGTCTTTGTCATTGTCAATCCATTACACAAGATTGTCTTTATGAGTCCAAGCTTCCATCTTGAAACCTAATTCACTTATGTAATAGTTAGCCTCTCTTTGTCTATGTCAACATGAGTCTTGTCTTCATCTGCCATCCTCCATAGCTCTTGCCATGGTCTAGATCTGCATTTCTAACATGGTATCATAGCCCAGTCAAGCATGGCACTACTCCTCTAGCTTCATTTCACTCTGATTTGGCTCAGCTTGAGCTCAATCCAAGCTCAGGACAAGTCTAGAACCCCATCTCCTACTTCTTCTTCTCACTATCCTGCTTGGCAGGCATAGCAAGAACACGACCTGCAGTACTTTGAGCACTTATCTCTCTCTACATGCATAATCTCATCACGCTTTCTTCTAGAGTTCTCTCCCTCAACTCCCAGCGCCCCTTCTTGGCATGTCATAGTAAGACATTGTGTGCCCCAGCACCCGGCATTGCAAAAATTACAGTTCACTACCTAAATCATGGTTGTAGACTTTCGTATAGTCTAATCTCCCTGAGTGCACTGTTGGATATCCTATAACCATAGGCCTTGGAATCTTGGTTCATAAGCTTCATCCTCATCAGACGATTCGTCATATGAGTGGGCCTACAAGCTGCCCCAAGTGAAAAACCAGTTGCCTGCCTGGTAACCCTAATTCCACCATAGCCTCTTTAACTACAAGCTCATTTCTTATCTCACTCTCTCACTGTTTGCAGTACATCGAGGCCATTCCCACGCAGATTTACTCAACTTCCAGCAAGGGAAATCTCCAAGAAGAAGATTTCGAAGTTCAAGCATCGACTATCAAAGTTCAACATCAAACTTCCACAATATAGTATCTCTTGATACTAGCTACTGTTGTTTAACACTACTATTACTTATGTCTCTTAACACATTGAGGAACAACTCCTTTATTGGCTGATTTGCTACTAATAAAAAATGGCAGAGCTCAAACAAATAGCTAAGTTCAATGGAGAAGCCTTTATTGCCTAGAAGGAAAAGACCATGTACCACCTCATGAGGAAAAGCCTCTAGGATCTCTTTGAAGATGATGAAGGTGATGGAGATGACGGGAAAGAAGATTCAAAAAGCAAGATCTAGTAGCTCCACTAAAAACCAAAGAATGGAAGTAGATGAATAACAAGGAACTAGGCATCATTGCATGGGGAGTAAGTGATGATGTGCTACATCATATCTCTGGCATTAGAGATGCTAGAACTGCTTGGGACGAACTTGACAGGATGTTTGGTATCCAAGCAAAGAATTCAAAGGTAAAATTACTCATGCAATTTTATAAAATGGATATAAAAGACAATGCTTCCATGATTATACACATCAACAAGTTCAAGAGTCTAAAAACCCAGCTTGCAACTCGTAAGAAGAATATTGATGAAGATGAAGCAATAGCCATACTGCTTGCAAGTATAAATAAGGATCCATTTGAGAATCTTGTATCCACCCTAAGTAATGTTTCAAGTCTCCCACTTAAAGATATTGAGCACTCTCTTCTGAATGAAGAGAACAAATAGAAGAACAAGAATGCAAAAGATGGTATCCCATCATTTAGGGAAAATCTCTTATACACCAAAGGAGCTCCTAGACCCAAAGGAAGAGGTCCAGCATTCAACATTGTCAACAAAAATCGGATGATATGTCATTATTGTGGTAAGACTGATCATATAGCTAGTGAATGTTTCCATAAGAAAAGAGCACATCAGATGCAAAATGATCACCACCAGAACCAATTCATGAATGAAGAAGAAGAAGAAGAAGAAGAAGGTGCTTCCGCTACCATCAACAACTCTGATAGACTGTTCTAAAAGAATTTTCATTGTATCTTTCATATGTTTTTTCCTCAATGGATTTGCTCTGTAAAAACCCTTGCCAAAGATGTAAAGTCTAAGCTTTAACTTGACTAGGCTACCTATGAGCTACTCTCCCGGGCCATGTCATCATGAAGGGGGGGCAAAAGCCAGCAAGTGTAGGAACTCATCATTTGAGGGGGGTGTTGAGAAATAGACAAATGATGTATGCTCCAAGAAGAGATATCCTAAATCCCATATACACAGTGAGGAGAGTGAAACAAACCCAAGAAGAGATATCCTAAATCCCATATACACAGTGAGGAGAGTGGAACAAACCCAACTTCTATAAAGCATTGTACTTGACTATCACTTTCATATGGAATGAATACAATATCATGATGCTTTGTACTTTCACTTAGTGTCTTTGTCATTGTTAGTCCATTTCACAAGATTATCTTTATGAGTCCAAGCTTCCATCTTGGAACCTAATTCACTTGTGTAATAGTTAGCCTCTCTTTGTCTATGTCAACATGAGTCTTGTCTTCATCTTCCATCCTCCATAGCCCTTGCCATGCTTTCCTCTAAACACACAAAACTTGTAAGTTGTGGTTTTCATAGAAATAATGAAACTTGGGGGTTTTGTTGGGTTTTTTGGGTTCATATGAGATGAAAATGAATATGAAAATAATGCTAAGCATACTTGATTAAGAAAAACTAATAATTCTAAAATATCATAATTTTGGGATAAATAAATATGGAAAATAAAAAATATAGAAAAAATAGCATTGTTTCTATGTTAGAGTATGTTTTTATTGATTTTTACATGAAAAATTATACAAAAATAAGCTTTACACCTACCCAATGAATGCAAAACATAAACGGTAGGGAAAGAGGGTTGGTGAAAGTGGTTAGTTGCTAAAAATGATTCAAATTCTAATCTGTTTGTCTATGCATAATATATAAGATAGACTATCATTTGAGTTAAGGAGACTAGTAGCATGAAGAAATTCGGTGCTAATCTCTATCAACGCCGCACGTATGATTAGTTGAAAATGAAGGGTTGTTTTTGCACTTCACCTAGCTAGTTTCTAATGATAAAATGCTTGAGCACAATGGTCATCCACACTTGGATTGAGCATAACATGTTAAATCCAAGCTGTAGGATAGATGAACGGTTTCTTGGGGCAAGCTTGGTAAGAAAATATCAAATCTCTTGGATCGTTCAAAATATATAAGAGTAGAGATTCTTCGTATGTGCTTTATGTTAGAGTAGTTCATCTTGGGGCAATCCTCAAGATGTAGAAGAGCTATAGTGGGGCCACAACATTTAGCCAGAGGGGTGTCTCCTTTTTGTTTGTATCATAATGGTGTACTACACCAAGATATGTGGGATCTCCCTCTGAAGAGTAAGGAAGGGTAATCGTTGGACGACATTCCACTACAAATACGATATCTATATTAGCAATTAGGGTAGTGTATCCCTTGGATGCTCTTGGCTGCTACAAGGCCATGTGGGGTTGTCTTGTGAGTGTTAGAGAGACTAGGCTAGTACCTATAGCTAGCGTCAACCTTGTTTTAGGTCCCGACAAGCTATCGGATGGCGTTCTTGCACGAGTACACAACCTAATACAAGAGATCTTGTATCAATGACAACTTTAAATTTTTAGTTCAAGTCATATGGTTTTAGAATAGGAGCTGTGATCAAACTCTGTTTAAGCTTCTTAAAGCTAGAATGTTCAACGGGAGTCTATACAAATGGCAATTTGCTTCTTAAAGCACTTGTTGATTCAGCATGGAGAGTAGTACACAAGCTAAATATAGTAGCATAATGAAGCATGATACTTGGGAGCTAGTGGATCAGTAAGAAAAGATGAAGATTATTGGCACCAAGTGGGTTTGGAAGGTAAAGTACCAAGCTAGATTAGTTGCATAAGGATTTTCATAGGTTGAAGAACCTGATTTTCAAGAATCATGTGCTCCAACTACTAGAATGACCACTATTCACACAATACTTGTAGTGACTACTCATAAGAAGTGTCCAATTTACCAAATGGATGTTAAATCAACACTCTTGAATGGTGACCTCAAGGAGGAGGTGTACATGGCTCAAGCGCCAAGGTTTGAAGCCCTCCATAAAAAGAACAAAGTTTTTAAGATGAAGAAGGTATTGGATGGGCTAAAACAAGCCCTAAGAGCATGGTTCCAGACGATATATAAATTGTTTATAGGTTGGATTTCAAAAGATGTGCCTTAAATGCTAACTTGTATGTTTACAACGGTAATGAAAAGTCTATAGTGATTGTCCTAGATGTGGATGACCTTCTTATTATAAGTAACTATGAAGATATGATCCATCAAACTCGAAAGGCTTTGAGCTCTGAGTTTGAAATGATAGACTTGGGCTTATTGCACTATTGTTTGGGGATTGAATTCCAGAAGAGTCTAGCAAAAAACTTCATCTCTCAAAAGAAGTATGCATAGGGGATTTCAAAAAAATTTGGCATAATCGAGTGTAAGAATATAGCTACACCTATTGAGGTCAATGTGAAGTTATCCATTAAGGATACATCAACATTAGCAGACATTGGGAGGTGTATGAGGTTGGTTGGCAACCTCATCTACTTGTGTCTAGGTCAGATATTAGTTTTAATATTGGTGTTTTGAGCAAGTTCTCAAACAAACCACAAGAAAGCCATTGGAAAGCTAGGATGCAAGTGTTCAGATACTTGAAGGGAACTCTTGACTATGGTATCACATACAATTCTAAAAGTGTTCTTATGGGGAAATGTGACTCAGATTGGGTAGGTGATAGTGATTCTAGGAAATTAATTTATGGATATTGTTTCTCTTTAGGTTAAGGAATCTTCTCTTAGATTAGTATGAAGCAACCAACTACGACATTGTCTTCTACCAAAGTAGAGTACAAGCAACATGCTTTGGTGCATAAGTAGCATGGTTAAGGAGAATCCTATGGTATATGGGAGCACATGATGAAGATCCAATAGTGCTAAGATTTGACAATCAAAGTTGCATTGCCATTGCCAAAAATCTAATTTTTCATGTATGCATCAAATACATTGAGATATTCAGTATCACTATGTGCGTGACTTGACCAAGGATAGGATAGTAGAGCTGGTCTACTATCTACTTTCCAACAGAGGATTATGGAGCATATATCTTCACCAAATTTCTTATGAAAGATCTCCTTTGAATTCAACTTCAGAGACTCAACATTGGGCCGAGAATGCAGTTGGACATTGAGGGGGGGTGTTAGATATACTAAATGCCCCACCCTCGTAAGGTGCCACCAATGATCCATGGTGCTCTTAAGTTGTAAGGCCCCCATTATGAGGAGAAGCTATGTGTGAGCACGGACATTGGGTGGATCCTAACTTGTATATAAGATAAGGTCTATGTGATCGAATGACAAAAAAGTGACCTTTTGTGGATCTAGCCTAGTAGGTATGCTAGTAGCAACTCAAGGCACAATGCGTCGAGTTGTGGTGTGTGGGAGTTATCAAGGAATCCTATTAGGGTCCGGTGGCCACGGAAGTGGCCCTTGGTTGGGGGGACTTAGGGGGCCAGTGGTGGTAGAGTTCCGAAAGCAGCGCCCTCGACCCGATGATAAAGGGAATATTTCCTAGCCAATTAGGGAAGATTCATAATATGGTTGGACATGTCAAACAAACTACCTCCCAAGCTATAAAAGAAAGAACCCCTCTAAAGCCATCATCAATCTATCTTTCACCCAGTCAGAGTTTTTAGGGCAATGGAATAAGATATGCCCTAACCATGTTATGGGCTCATGGTTCTGACCTCCTCCTAGGCCTCTACCTCTTCCTATGTCAAAATCCATGACCAACATAGGCCTAAAGTCCATCAATATGGGGTTATCCTCTTCATCATAAGAGATAAGGGTTCATGTATGAGTTTTCCTCTAGTGGTTCCTCTACAAAGTGCACCAGAGCATCGCTTGGTGGATGGATCACTATAGGTCTTGGCAGTCTAGGGATTCCTATTGGATTGATGTTGATCCTTGGAGCAGCTAGCTTTGAATCATTAGGTGCAAGTAGAGCCAAAGGGATTCCCCTTCCAAAGTAAGGATGTCTAACTCCTGAATAGTATTGATGAGCATAGGGTTGCCGGTATGGCAACTGTCCTAGCAATCAGCAATGCATAGTGTCATGCCCAAATCTTCTACAAGGCACAAGGCCAAGATCTGGATTGAAACATTCAAATGGCGGGTGGTTCCCTCCACAATGCACACACTATAGTGAGGTCATATTCGCCTTTTTATTTACTCTTGCAATCTAGTTAGCTCTCAAACTTGAGCTAAGCTATTGCTTGGGTCTGGTCGACACTCTTTCCTTTTATCTTGTTCACTCAAGGCTGCTCGTTTGCTAAGTGTTGTAGTTCTCTTGGCATTTCTAAATGTGTTGCTCCGTTGTTGCACAGCCCTAGAGCTTCTCTCTCTGAGCAAGTCATCCACTCATATGGCCTCCTCAAAGACATCCCTTTGCAGGTTTGAGTTGCTTGCTATGGCCTTATTCTTCAATGTGGATCCCCTTAATGAATACGGGGGAGATCGCCCTCTCATTGGGTTGCTCAGCTACTACATGCATCCTCTTGTAGAGACTCTCATATGAGTGATGTAGTCTTGTATGTCCTCTTTGTCTTTTTAGCTGACATTCATCAACTTAACAATGACTTATCGAAGTACCCTAACTCTCTGAGAATCTTTTGATAAAGAGGTCCTTTAAATCATTGAAATTATTACATTTGACATTATCTAGATAGGTAAACCAAGTCCCTGTCCCTTATCTCCCAAGCAAATACCAAATTCTTGTGCTTATTGAGCGAGGTCCATGAGGTTGTTCACCTTGCACACCTACTCAAATTGCTCAACAAAGTTGTAGGGGTCATTTCCTGCTTGATATTTATCGAGTTGCTTGGTAACTATGGGTCTCTTAATTTGGTTCCTGATATTTGGGGTGACTCCTAGATGATGCTATTGCACGTTGCTTTGCACTGATGATGTCCAACAATCGCTTCATGAGTAGCTCACTCATTGTAAGGTCTGCTTCTAAGGCTCTCTCCCTATACTAGCATTGCCTCCCGTTCTGTTTCTACCACAAATGGCTAAGATCCTATGAATCTCATTGAGCTCTCTCTCTTTGAACAACCTTTGAGCCCTTTTCTCCTGTCTATAACTCACTATGTGCTGCAGTGCGATTGGTTCTAGCCTCTTCTCCTCTTCAAGGTCGGCTATGATATCATATGCATGTCTTCCTTGATGCAGTATTCTTGTCTACTAATCATACCAAGCAATAAGTCACTGGATGTTGTTTGGGTACCTTGCCACATTAAGGTCGAGGTCGTCGAGGTCGTTCTCATTCGAGCTGGTACCTACCATGGTAGTTGTCTCTTGACCCACTAGTATTTCTATGAGGTCGACTAGGTCGGCAAAATATGTGTCTGTAATCCTAGTCAATCCTTCCTTCCCTCAATGGTTTGATGGTTGTCTTCCCTAGATCCTTGTTTCTAGTGACTTGGATCATTCATCTGGCTCCCGAGGTTACACTCCTACTAGTGGGTTTGTTTTAGCTTAATCCCCTTTAGTGTGTTCCTTGTTAATTTAAATACTTATACATTGGAGCAGTGTGACTTGATGTGAGTTGTGCAAAATCAGGCTTTCCAACTTTCACATGCACTTAAGTGTCTACAATGTAGAGTGTAACCTTCGTTGATGTCAATCACATCCAATCAATTTCATACTATTGCAGGTTTTTTGTGTAGATTGTGATTCCTCCTAGCATTTGATTTTGGGTCCTTCGTGGGCTCTCTCTCTCTCTCTCTCTCTCTCTCTCTCTCATAATGTGAACACTTGTGTGGCCACTCTGTGTTTTTAGAACTTTAATTGCAATGGATTGATAGCTCCCTCCCCTCCCTCCCTTTGTCCCTTCCCCCCAACGAATTTAATACAAGACAATTCATACAAGCAATCCAAATGTACATTTATATTATGTTAACTCTGGAATAGTGATTTTTCTTGATAAATCAAGAGAGACAAGGTCATCAAAGGCTTGTCAAAATTTTGACACAAGCCATCCAACTGAATTGTATAATAGTACTTTCTCGACAAAATAAAATGTGGTTATACAAAGAGGTAGTGTTGCCATCGCATTGTTGGTCATTGTGTAGGTGGTGTTGGAAAAGTCCTTTTGCTTCCAAATACAATGAGCAAGTTTTTTTCAATGAATGTGGATTGGTGTATAAACATGTTGGCATTTACATCGATTCCAAACACTCGAGGGTACGCATAGAATAGGTGCTTGCATGCCAAATAAGCTTTTTCTTCTATGACATGGTCCATGAAGTCTGAGCAATTACATGTTGGATTCTTTGCAATGTGCACATCATAACACTCTTGCACAACACTTGAGTTAGGTGTCTCTAGTTTGAAAACCTCATGCTTCAAGGGCTTCACCACTGTGTAGCCCTTCATAGTTGTATCTAGAGCCAATGTTCATTCTATCCTTTTTCCTATAGCCAGTGAAACACCTCTTTGATATCTACATGAGCCCTCGTTAGCATCCACCTCTTGTGCCGCCTTATTGTAAAACAAACCCACCACTCTCCAACATGTGGATTTCTTTTGCTTTCAAATTTTTTCCTCGTGCCACTGGCCATACTTGTGGAACCTTGGGTGGTGCGTGATGAATGGAAGAACAAATGTTCCATGTATGGTCCACACTATCATTACAAAACCACATGAACTAGCAATGCATTCGATGTTGATTGCTAGCTTCTCCTCTTGAGTTGGACCACTCCCCCAAAATGAAGGTGCAGGCACCCCGTGCACCCAAAATGAAGGTGCAGGCACCCGTGCATCGTATTTTTGATAGGTTTTTTACATTCCCTCTCTAGCTCCCAACCATCCTTGACATTGCACATGACCGCGAGCTGGAATCCTTCTTATAGCCAAAAACGTATCATGAAGGATTGTCTGCACCACCATTTCCTCCGAAGAATTTTGTGATACTACCCTTGATTGGTCAGAAGGCAAAGGATCCTCAACGTTTAGTTTTCTTGTGCTCTTTCTTCTAGGTATATTTTCGGTCACATACTCATGCCTGTGAGAGGTGTTGGCTTCCTCAGATCCCACTTTCCCATCAACCTTATGGTTTCTTGCTACAGTCACATTGTCCCCTCAAAAATCAAGATGTTGATGCAATTCAGTTCCTCCTGCCACCTCCTCAACCATCCTTACTATTGCTCAAGGCGTGGGGTTAATTTCCTATTGTAGTCGAATCAAAAGCTTCTTTGCACACTGAGTCCTACACCATGGAACTTTTCACCAATGAATGCTGACATTTTGTGATATGTAGTAGACAAATCACTGACACATGCATCATACAAGCTTATAGATCCCTTGAATTCCTCCCTTGCTGGCTCTACTAGGTTCGTGGTTGGCATATGAGCAATGTCCTCCACTACCTAGACAAAAATACAATATGAGAGGGTATGGAGCATGAGAAAAAAAATGCAATACACATCAGATCCTACTATTATAAACTAGTCTTACCCCAACAAAGGGTCACCTCCAATGTGGATATCTAATGTGCCACCAACTAAGCCAACAATCCATTGTTGGAATATTGCAATCCACAACTTTCCCTATGGCCCATCAAGCCCAAATGAATTGATATTTCATTGTTGCATCATCTTCCGTGGTTGCACACCTCCACATGTGGAACAAGCACTTATACTCATCTTCCGTGGTTGCACATCTTCCGTGGTTGCACACCTCCACATGCGGCACAAGCACTTATACTCATCTTGGAAACTCTTGTGCACATACTGTGATGTGTGTTTTTGGATACTTTTTTCCCAATGAAATAAGCAAGATCTCTCCCTTCCTTGCATTATGTTGTCTAGACCACCATTGAACACTGTGCAGACGGCAACCCTCTAGTAGGTGGTTGTCTCGTTTTCCATGAAATAAGCAAGATCTCTCCCTTCCTTGCATTATGTTTTTTAGACCACCATTGAACACTATGCAGATGTCCCTCCAGTTAGTGGTTGTCTCATTTACCATGAATCCTTGAAAATCTGCACTTGTGTATCCACACTTCTCCATCACTTTCTTCATCTTTGTCTAGAAAAGAGCTTGTACATCTATATCCTCTTCCTTCATCTCACATATTGCTAGAGTCATCAACTCTTGTACACTACAAAAAACAAGACATGAATGGAAGAGTAAGGAGAACTATGTTCATTAAGTTCGTGTTGTGATGGTAGAATTGTGTAAGAGAAACTACCTTGGGTCATACACATGTGCTGCCATGGTGGTCCAATCATTAATGCAATGCACGTGGTCAAAGCATATAGAACTATTGTGCAGGTCCCCAATGCCATTTCTTCGTATACAATTCACTAAGTCAACCCCTAAGGCTGGCCGAGTTATTGACATTTTGAATATAAAGCACCTACTATCATTGTCAATGGCTTACCCATGAAATAGGCTACCATGGAAAAATTTGTATGCACAAATTTTCTTTAACTTTAGAAGATGGGATTTCATTCCCTGATCGCTTTCAGCATGTGCTGCATGAAATATGTGTTTGAACTTGCATGCACAAAACTTTTGATCTTCATATGCATGGCTTTTTAACGATATTTTGGGATGTGTTGTGAATGGAATAATATGTTATATGTTCCTCTGAATGAGTGGTTGGAGTTCTTCAAGCATCGTTGAGAGAGTTTAGTGTCAGACATGGGGACACCTTGCTCATGAACCAAGGCACTTGTCACTAGCCTTCTAGCCATAGTCATTTACAGGTGGTGAGGTCCAACTGCACTGAAGTCTCTTACCATTTCCTCCATGGTATTTTGCACCTCTTTGAGATTAGCGCTGCATGTGCCTTTTTGCACCTTATGGTTATGTGTGCTTTGATGGATGAATAGTCTTGACATTGGGCTCGTTGACATCACATAATACACTACACACTCGCACTCGGAGAACAAGATGGGGGGTTCTTACAATAGAAGCATCCAATGCTTCGAAGACCATCAACTAACATTCTGACAATTGGTATGTTGGTATTGAGTTTACATGCATGGCATGTATTGGGATTTGATTAGTATGATTTACTTATAATAGGGTACTAGAACCATGTCATGCAACTCTACAATCATACTGGTAGTGGAGCGAATGAAGAATCTTATACTTGTCCATGCCACCTTGTTTGGGGAGCCAGAAATTGACCTACCAACACAATTTCTATTGGGACACTCTAGTTCTCCAACACATTTTCTTCAACAAACTGTATACCAAGGAATGTCATTGATGTTGATGCATACCCTCCATTGGACACATATTGTCTACTACTAGTGGAAGCTCATACACCACATTGCCATTATACAAAACTAGGATCTCCTCCACTCTCTCTATAGCACTTGTATTCTGAAGAAAATTATGTAACACTACTTGTTGGCCCCTGAAGACATTATGTACTCAACCACACTTACAGCATAAGAGGATTGTTGCATCCCTCCTCGTCCACATCAAGCGTGAGAGGGATGGTTTTGTTTTTCTCAATGTCCAGGGGGTGGTGAGACTTTTAAGGTATTGTTGTGTTCTCAATGTTGCAAGGGCTCTGGGTGAGGTCTACGGTGGGGGAAGGCCGCAATGTAGGCCCATTTCCTTGTTTGACAAGATAGTCTTGCGAGACCAAGGTATCCATAACATATACCTAGCGAGCCTCATGGTCATTATTGCAATCGATCGGCGTGCTTTGTAACAAGAACACAGTAACCATTGCCATTGCAAATGTCTTCCTTCTTCAACATCAAGAACCGACTACTTGTGTAGTGCATAATAGGTTTGGCAAAGAGGAAGGACACATATATGCGAACCTTAGTGTTTGGTGTAGCACTTGATGTTGGATCCATTTCCAAAGTTATCTACACATGTATGAATATGCATGTCAAATATGGGTGTCATTGAAAGACTAAGTGTGGGGGTGTATGCCATATATGAGAGAGAGAGAGAGAGAGAGAGAGAGAGAGAGAGAGAGAGAGAGAGAGAGAGAGAGAGAGAGAGAGAGAAGGATATATAAAACGTGTACATGAGAGAGAGAGAGAGAGCGTGCGTGCATGAGTGTGTGTGTGCGTGTGCATGTGCGTGTGTGTGTGCGTGTGTGCATGTGTGTGAGTGCGCTAGTGCTAGATGTATAAAGCATTTGGCATGAGAGAGAGTGTGTGTATGTGTGTGTGCATGTCTATGTGTAGATGCAGATGCCAAATATGGGAGAGACAAAGAGAGGATACATAGATTGGTGTGGGAAGGAGAGAGCAAAAGAGGGAGATAGAGAGTGTGTGTGTGTGAGTGGATGTGGTGGGTTCTAGAGAGAGAGAGAGAGGGGGGGGTGGTGGATAGAGTGAGGGAGGGGAGGGGAGACGGAGGGAGGGAGGTGTATGAACCTGCGAGATTAAGAAAATATTCCACAACTTGAGGGAGGGGGGAGGCTCTATGTCATAGGGGATGTGTGGCCTTATATAACCACTTTGAGATAGTGGGGTGTTAAATGCATGTCACAGAGAGAGAGAGAGAGAGAGAGAGAGAGAGAGAGAGAGAGAGAGAGAGAGAGAGAGAGAGAGAGAGAGAGAGAGAGAGAGAGAGAGAGAGAGAGAGAGAGAGAGAGAGAGAGAGAGAGAGAGAGAGAGAGAGAGAGAGAGAGAGAGAGAGAGAGAGAGGGAGACTGAGAGACATGTGATGTACGAAGAGAGAGCCACAAGAGGGGGGAGGGGTGCCTGTCATATTTTTCTACAAAAAATATGGGGGCACTAGCAACTCCTTGTTTGGTGACAAAATGATCTCGGTCCACATGCACTCTCTCTCTTCAATCATCTTGGCCAGAGAGAGAGAGAGAGATGGAGAAAGGGAGACTGAGAGACATGTGATATACAAAGAGAGAGCTGCAAGAGGGGGGAGGGGTGCCTGTCATATTTTTCTACACAAAATATGGGGGCACTGGCAACCCCTTGTTTGGTGACAAAATGATCTCAATCCACATGCACTCTCTCTCTTCAATCATCTTGGCCACAGAGAGAGAGAGAGGAGAGAGAGAGAGATGGAGAAAGGGAGACTGAGAGACATGTGATGTACGAAGAGAGAGCCGCAAGAGGGGGGGAGGGGTGCCTGTTATATTTTTCTACACAAAATATGGGGGCACTGGCAACCCCTTGTTTGGTGACAAAATGATCTCAGTCCACATGCACTGTCTCTCACATACCCTAGACCCTAGACCCAAACAACTAACATAGATACGAGTGTTGGTGACCCCTTTCTCGGGCAACAGAACGATCCTAATCCACATGCACTTGCACTCTCTCTTCATACAATCCCAAAAAATCCCATACAACTAGCATATTAATGTACTATTATATTAACTAATTAATTAGTATTACTAAACTAACACATTAATTTATATGAGATGATTAATAATAACATATAAATTAATATACAAGTTCATTAATATTAATATACCAGTTCATTAATATACAAATTTTCCCTTGCAAGGCGGCCTAGGTGCTCCCTTGCAAGGGTGAAAAACACTCTCCCCCTTCCCCTCCTACACACAAAAGAATTAATCAACTTAATTCAACCCAACCCCCTTGACACTAACATTAATTTAATTAGTTAAATTTTAATTTAATTTAATTAGTTAATTAAATAAATTAAGTAAAACTATTATTATTATTAATTATTTTTATTAATTAATTAATTTATCTAACTATCAATTTTTATTCATAATAAATAATTTAACTAATTAATTAAAATTTAGTTGATATGTAATAAACTAGTTAATTATTTTAATTTAATTATTTTATTTATTTTAATTACATGAAAAATTTATTGATAATTTGTATTTGTATTAAATAATTAATTTATCTAGCTAGTTAATATTGTTAATGATTTGTTAGGTAACTTATTTGATTTATTAGTTAATAATTAGAAAGCTAGTTAGTTTATCAAAAGTTTTAATTAGTCAAAAAATGTATTAATAATTAATAATTTTATTAGTTAATGAATTTAATTAAATAGTTAATTTTTAAATAATTAATATTTTTGCAACTTGAGATAATTCAATTAGCTAGTTAATTGATTTAATTAGTCAATTAATAATCTATTATAATTTTCTTACTAATTATTTTAAAATCATTTATAATTATTTTTAAAATAATTATTACTTATTGATTTTTACTTAATTTATTAATTCATAGTTAGTTGAAAAGTAATTAATAATTAATAGTGACTAGTAATTAGTTCATAATTACTAGTTATTTAATAATTAAATAATTAGTAATTAATAATCTAAATGTACCTTATAGCTAATAACTAGTAACTAATAATTAATAATGAATACCCATTAAACATTAATTAAAATTTAACTAGTAACTAATATCTATTTAAGTAGTTGATTATTTAATTATATAAATAGTCTATTATTAAAAATTCTCTCTCTCTCGTAAAGTTAATTAAGTAATTATTAGTTAATTAGTTGTAATGTGCTGCCTATCGACTATCCAGGCATGTTTTTACATGGGATGTTACGGGGTTTATCACCTAGGGTTTCTCAAGTCCACCTCGCAATGCAACGTTCGCGGTCGAACCCACTAGGATCGACCTAAAATCTGGGTTCCTAGTGGTCAAGGTCTCCTGACAGCATTCTAGCGTCGAGTCCTGGACATCCTACTTTACACAAAGATACCTAATCCGAAGCAAATCCATGCCACACTTGGTTCAAAGAGAATGGAAAACGAGAGGGATACGCCGCTCAACCTCTCTACCTGTAGGGCATAGTCCCATTTCGGTCCCCTAAAACAGCATGAATCAAGATTCTAACCTAACAATTAGTAAGATTCGGTCATCGGTAAAACCTTGTGAGAAGCTTCCCAATTCTCTGGGACCACCCTACCATAAGACAGACCCGTCGGGGGTTCTATCTACCTGCTTTCCTCAATAGGCGTTCTTTAGTTATCTAATTAGGTCCTATCACATTTATGTGTGACATTTAAAATCAGCTTTCTTAATTAAGCCTTTCAGGGAACAGGGTTCGTTCACGCAATTTATAGCACAGACACAAAAAAAGAGCAAGCAGTCCTTTTGACAAACAAGTTCCTTAACTTATCTTCAAGTTAATCTTTGTCTCCTACCCATACATGAGAAATTATATATCCCTTCTGCCCTATAGAAGTAACTGGTCCAAATCACATGGCACCACAATTTCCATCCTTTATCTAGAATAGGATCTTCCAACGCCACAGACTTTGGGGCCATTGTAGTCTTCAACTCCATTCTGGACTAGGCAAGGGGTGTCCTGTCCCACAAGTGACCTAGGAGTGAAACACCATTTCCGTGGTTAGCCTTTTCACCACTCGATCTTCGGCCCATGAATCGAGCAGTGCCCTTCTCGGGTTGATGTGCGGTGCAACCTTGGAGATGATCCACACACGCAAAATATGATTTCCTTAATTAATCCAATTAAGAATCAAGCACAATCAAGGCAATCATCCCTAATATCATTTTCCAAGAAAACATTCATTTATCCTCATGGTAATTTGTCATCACAGACCCCTGCCATGAATTTACCATCAATCACAAGTACTTGGAATAATCATCCAAGTGATAAACCAACAATCAGTTGAATATAGAAGCATTTAGGACGTTGCTTGATCAACCAACAAAACCCATTGTATTTTTTCCAAACAATGCATGAATAGACGCGATAACATTTCCATTGCATATTTACTCTCTCCCTTCGGGTTAAAGAGTGATTCTATGTAAAATGTACTTAACACTTCCTTCGTTCAGCTAAGAAATATGTTAAGGTTTCAAACACTATACAAGACGTAAGTTCTATAGATCACTTACATTGATCGATAACCCAACCTTCTTCCAACAAGTATAAAAGTAGTGGTCTTTACTTTGTTTCAGGGTTTCCTAATCCTTGAGCTCTCTACTTGCCTTTGAGGCTTGGAGTTGTTTGTATCTAGCCCAACCCCGAATAGAATTGATAAACATAGTAGCTATCGGACAGATCTCAAGGCATCTTAGTTTTAATCCATATGATCATTGTTTGTACTAACTACACACATCATCAATATCCCAATGAACTATTAGTTCGTGATATTAGCAAGAGCTTGGGCAAAGATCTTAGAGTTTCGAGATTGAATTTCTATTAGACTAGGTTGCATGCCATGCAATCCATCAAGCGTGCAAGTTGCAACATATATGTGGGAGCTTTCACTCAACCGCCAAGACCCACTGACCACTTATTGCTTCAAGTGTTCCAAGCCAAGCACTAATGGCTACCTCTCACATAACTGATGCGCCATCCTTATCTACGGGTGTAGTGAGCTTACCTCCGTGCCGTTCGAGTTACCTCCTCCCCCGCACACTCCGGTAGCTCCATGATCCAAGTGCAAGCTTCAAGCAAGCTCGATCCTCGCGCTCCAAGATCCAAGCTCCATTTCCGCGAGCAAGAGAAGAGAAGAGAAGAGAAGAGAAGAGAAGAAGAGAGGAGAAGATGGAGAGCTTCTCCTCCTCGGTCCCTCACCCTCACACTCTCACACTCCCTCTCTCAAACACATGCTCAAGCAAGTATGAACAAGAAGAAGAAGAAGAAGAGGAGAGCTACTTTTGGCCACATACAAGAATGAGCTTCTCATTCACTTTTCAACTTTATATACAAAACCCTAAATCCCTTTTGGGCGATCATCCCCTTTTCCCCTTTTTTACATGGCCGGCCGTAGCCTAGGCCCTTTTTCCCATTGTCCTTCTATCTTCCTAGCTTCCTTTCTACCGCTTGTCTACATTTACAAATTGCACGGGTGAGAGCCCGGCGCTCCTTGAATTAAACCATGATGCGCTTGCACTCTTTTACAAAAGTTTTGACTTGCGCTTTTCCTTGTGCGCCTTTCTCTCTTATTTAGGACTCTTCTCCTTGTGCGTCTTTGTCTTCCGTTTCTCTTTGCCTTGGCCTTTATCTTTGTCTTCTACTTTAGCTTTTCCGGATTTTCCACCTTCGTTCATTTGAGGGTTAACATTACCCCCTCCTAGACGAGTGCCAGTCCCATGGCACTCACCGGCATAGGTAGCAGGCTGTAGCATGCACCGAAGACGTGGGTGACAAGGACGCCTGTGGTTTCCGTGGAGGAGTGTTGGTGGTGGTGTGAAAGAAGGTCCTGGGGGCCTGTTGGTGGCCAAGGTGGCAGGTGGAAGGGTTGTTGGAGTTGGTGATAGAGCTGTTCTATGTTGGGGATTGCCTTGATGGCTAGCACAAGTGTAGGTTTGTTGGGGATTCTGCACGTGATGATTCTTGGCAGGCTTACAGGGTGATAAGGATAGGAATTCAGAGTTGAGTGTTGATGAAGAGCGAACAACACCGTCGTTGGAGTCTTCAATACCTGCAATTGGAAAACCTCTCATGTGGTCTCTCCTTAAGGGGTAGTGCTAGTCTTCTTATCATGCACAAGACATATTTTGATTAGTTTGGGAGACAGGTCGAACTCTAAGCAAGCCTAGAGTATTGTCCTGCACTTGAGGACCCAAACTGTGTATGTACTTCGATGCAGATATTATGTGAGTGCTTGTGCATACTTAGATATTACGTAGTTAGAAGACCGTGGGCTAGTTTCTCGTAACAATGTGTAGATGAAGCAAAGTTGTCCATGTTGAGAAGAAGTATATGTGAAGGTATATGAGACATCCTTTGCATTGTGACTGCACGACGTAGCATAATTGAATATAGGGACACCGCACTTTTGGTAGTTGGAAGCTATTGGACTTGCTTGATGAGGACGGTGTACTTTTCATGGCCAATCGTGCGGTGCTTACCACCACTGATTGCAATGGTACTAAGGCAGAGTGCAAGAGAGAATTGTGCAAGTGGGTCAGGGTGACAGGTCTAACCATAGGCGAGACAAGCTCCCTAGGTATGTCCTGCCCTTGATGTGCCCTGAACAATTGTGGGTGATGCTAAAGGGCGAGGGGACTAGGGACGGAGCCAGTCGACCAAGATCACTGGACGTACCTAATTTTAGGACCCCTAGGTGATGTGCTGTGATCGTGGGTGCTTTTTCTTTCTTTCTTTCTTTCTTTCTTTTTGTTTCTTTTTCTTGTGCTTTTTTCTTTCTTTCTTTCTTTTGTTCTGTTCTCTCCCTCTTCTTTTTTTTTTTTTTTTTTTTTGGACTTGCCTGAGTACAACCATTATAATATGTTGAGGCTAGCAGCCTTTCAATGGGTTGGAAAATGTCAAGCTTCAAAGGCTCAAGAAATGGATATTACAGTGATGATTGTGCCCTAGCCTCATTGTTAGAGAAGCAGTTGTTGAGATGGGGAGATACGCTTGAGATATTGCAAACCTCCCTGCGACACACGCGATGTTGGTACAATTGAGGTAACGACTGCCGTGAGCCAACTATAGAGCTTGACCCAGAAAGAGAGCGTAGCCCATGAATATGCTTTGGGCCGTGCGATGTGGGCTGTCTGCAAGGGTGATTTTTTGTTATCGGCAGCGTGGCTTTGCCACGGCTCTTTGTGGGGTCGATGGTCGTGCACTGATCAAGCATTGAACACTTTCGCACAAAGACCTGTATCTTGCATCCACTCGTCACTTCATGAGAGTACATGCATGGTATATGCCGCAACTATAATAAACCAGTGCAACGCAAGGAGACATCACTTATCTGAATTCTATGGTGTTGACTTAGATATTTATCACCTGTGCTTGATTAGCTTTTTCTTTTGCTAAAGATGTGAAATACATTAAACATAGATATGAAAAGTTTGTACAATTGGGAAACATGTCAACACTTAACCATTTGAAGACAAAGAGTCCTGGTCAAGTAGCTTTTAATAAGCCGTTATACAACATGGGGCTACTCTATTTGTACTAGGCGGGGCGAGTCTGGGTGGTCGGGTGATTGGGGCTCTGCTGGTGCGGGGCTCCCGTGGGGTTGAACAGGGAACATGTCGGCCGGGACATGAATGGTGTAGTCCCGGGCCGCTACCTTTTCCAGAATGTCTTTAAACAGCTCATTAAATTCTGCCCTATCCCTGGCCGCCTTGTCACTTCGTGAGCACCTGGTGCCCGAGCGTGCGTTGGGGGTCTGTGCAACTAGCGTTGCCACATTTTGTGTGCCTCCCTGAGTGTGCGCTCCCCTGGCCCGCGGATTCTTCGGCCTTCATCCGAGACGGTGTCGCTTAGGCCCTCGTTTCTTTGCATACCATTTGAGGGTGGGCATGTAGTGCACCGATGGAGGGGCGTGTGCTGCATGTTCCTGTCGCCTGCGGAGAGCATCCTTGCAGGCTAGCTGCCCTTGGTTCTCCATGTTTTCCTCGCAGGGGGCCTGTAAGATGTGAATCAAGGATTAGGATTTGTTACATGATAAGACCATTCGTATGTAAGGGATTATAGTGCAGGTTATCAGGCGCATAGGACGAGAAGGGGAGGGGTGGGGCATGCAATGCTTGTTGTAGAGGGATGGCCTCCGTGATGTATATTTAGCCTCCTGCCATTAGCAGAACTTGGTTCACGCCGAGTTACCTCAGCTGGCGGTCATGGATTTAGGCAGGGCTCCTCCTTGGAAAGATAGACCGGAAAGGGAAGAAGGTGTATAGAAAGGGACTATACCCTGTCTACACCATCAGAGTTGTTGGTCAAGGCTTCCTATGGCGGTAATGTGGGTTGCATGCCCTTCACTTGGAGGTGGGGATGGTCACACAGCTTTTAAATGCGTGATGAGAGGAGGACTTGAGAAGCTCAGCCTGTCAGACCCAACTCTTCTCCCTACGCTTGACTATCATTGCTTGTGTGTGTTTATATTGTTTATATATGGTGACACAAAAATTAGTGTTTGTTTATATACATATTTATGAATCCATGTCACTTCACGAGGATAAGAAGCAATTGTAGAACTCGGGGTTGTACTAGAGCATGGCACACGCATCTAGCACTTGTGGCAGCTTACTTAGTACCGATAGATATTTCGCCACATCGAGCAGCATGGAACCTTGTCTGAGTCTACTGGCAATGTGTAACTCCTCCTCAGTGAGAACCTTATCAATCAAAGGGCTCTCTAGGCTAGTTGCAACTAAGTCCGTACCCTGAATGCCAGTTAGTACTCGAAGGGAAGTTGGTGCCACATAGGTTGGGTCTCTTTGAGATCGCCATTTGGCCAATCGCTCCTCAGAGACTATCATGATCTGAGCCCCTAGTTCGGCCATTGCAACACGGTTCTCACACCAACACTGTTCAAATTGACTTCGTCCCTTTGTTAGTCGCTTTAGTTGCTCTATGTCCACGAGATTCGATCGGCAGAGCACTTCATTAAACGTGACAGTTAAGCACAGTTCGTCGGCTTCCTCGTCAGAGATGAGTTGCATGCATTCTTGCAGAAGCCTATCATAGTGCTCGTTAAGATGTTCTTGCTCCTCCCAGGATAGAGGGAAGGACAAGTCCAAGCTGCTCCTTGGTGATTGTGCCCACGTCCTCAAGGACCTAAACGCATGCAAACACCTTGAGCTTAGCGTCCAACTTAGTTAAGCATTCTGCAACACTTCTATGTTCAGCGAGGGCTTGCTCGGTTGCTATTTCATGCAAGGTTCTAGGAGTTTACCTTGGCTTTAGCATAGCTGGGGGTTCAGGCCTGTATGAGCAAGATTGGTCAACGCTAGGATTGCTCATGCTCTTTGGGTTTCCTTGTTTCTCTTGAGGCTTCATCATTGCATCATGGTTCTCCTTGGGTGTGACTGGTATGACCTTGTCACCCTCTTGTGACAGCGTTGTATCCACTCTTAATTGATCAATGTGAGTTCTATTGTCAGTGGATAGAGTGTTGCAAGCAACTGTTGATGGCAACGGTTGCTTTGGTTTTTCAGAGCACACGGATGTGTCTGAGGGTTCACCGCTATTAGGAGAGGCATTAATGGGTTCATTGGTGGATGGACTCGATGCTTTATTCATCGGCTCTCCGGCGCTCTTCGTCTCAATGTTCTTGGGGTCCACAACCACCTGCAATTGCTGTTGTTTTCGCTATTTTCTCCTTTGTTTCCTGGTCTGTGAAGGTGCATCTCTCGTCGACTCAGGATTCTGGACTAGGAAAACAGGTGATGTGCTTGGTTGGGCCTCAGCATTTCCCTTCTCTAGTGTGTCCTCATGGGACATAGCTATGGCCTGCTGAATAGCCTTGCCCGATTGTTAGAATACAACTGCCTCCTTTTTTGGAGAGTCTAGCTCTTCAGCCAATGCCCTTGTGTTTAACTCCTCCGGCCTAGGCTTTAGGCACTTTGGAAGTGCTGGGGTTGTCAATGAAGTTGGTTGTGACACCTCCTCCACAAGTAAATCACTAAGGACACATTCCACAAGGGGCATTGTTACGGCCAAGGGCTATGACTACTGTGATCCCTGATTGGAAGTCGTGGTGGCTAGTCCAATGGGCTGGCTACTCTTGGTGGATTGCGGTGTTAAGTCCTTAGGTCGATTGGAAGTGGTCATGCCTTTTGTTTCCCTTAGAGCATTCACATGAGTATCAGTTGAGCTAGCCACGATGGATTGCATAGGCATATCGTTAGGTTGAGAGCTAAGGGTGGTGTCGTGTCCTGCCTCTTGGACATTTGGAAGCTTTGATGTAGGTAGAGATTGGGATCGAGTAGCTGCACCTGACGACTGTTGTGCTTTTTGTGTCCGTTTAGGGGAAGAGGGTGTAGGAGACTTGGGACTCCTGAGTGGTTTTGACTCTGGCTGGGAGATTTGCTCGTGGCTGTTAGATGATTTTGCTATTTGCTTTGTTGAGCATTCAGCCTTATCATGAGCAATGTTGTGCCTGTGGTGCTCATTATCCTTTTGGGCAGTCAACGGCTCCTTGAGAACTAGTGGTCCTTGTGCACGCTCAACAGTTACCTCTGATATCTGCTTGCTAAGCATGCTAGGCTGAGGATCTAATTTTTGATAGGTCACATTTGGTTTCTTGATTCCAATCGTGAGCGGCTCAATCACTCCAATATTTTTGGTTCGAGACTTGGATTTTCGTTTAGGTTTCCTCCTATGCCTCTTTGCTTTTGACATAATTTGGGCTTCTATCAGAGGTGGTTTAGCAGGGGGTTTTAGTACCCAAATCCATCGGTTGCCTGCATAATACCCTTGAGCCCGAAGCAACGCCTTGGATATCCATCGTGGCATTATGCTGGCTCTCCATCGACGCCTTCGTCTATAAGTCTTGGACTTCTTTCGTGGTCTTCTACGATATCTGTAAGTCCCAACTCCATCCTTGGCCTTGTCTCCTGACCTTTTTGTTTCAAGCATGGCCTCACTCACTGGTTCTCGTTGTTCGACCTGTGCTTGTATTAGCTCTTCCAACAAGTCCTTGCCCTCATTTGTAGGCTTGACTGTTATGTCATCACCTTCCTTGCCTTTCCCTTGAGGTTTGATGAGGTCACCCTTGCTAAAGATGGTGACTATCCTCACACCCGGTAGTGTCAGGTGTATCCTTTGTGCTACATAGTCAGCCTCACACTTGGTCGCCCTTTTGAAGGGTCTTCCTAGGAGGGTTTCTTTCCTGCAGCTACTAGCACTTTTTGGAGGAACATGAAATAGGATAGGAAAGCTTTCCGTTTCAATTGTCGCAAGGATTTTGCACTTCCCTATGAGTGCTTGTGGATGTCCCCCATAAGGGCTAAGAGTTGCACTAGTCGGTGTGAACTCTGGTTGGCCTAGTAGGGTCCATGCCGCATAGGCCGACATTAAAATCTGCTCCTTCATCAATCAGAGCATCAATAGTATGCTCTCTTTTCGTGGTGAGTTTGACCCTAAGATAAGCAAGTGGTACTATGTCTTCATCTTCCGGGTCTTGGCTTGTAAATTTAAGCCTTCTGACAAATGCCCTTGAGTCCCCAACTGCACGACCAGATGTGGATTCTCCATTGGTGCATCTAGCCATTCTCACTATTGTAGCTTGATGTTTTTGCTTTCTGCTTTGACTAGATGCAGTCTGAATGCAATACGTATGTGTTTTTGCAATGTGGCCTTTTTGCCCTTGTTGGCTAGATGGGCCCATTGAGGTCCTAGGGTCTCTGTTTGTCTCTATTCGGGCACAGGCTTTTGGTTGCTCTTTTGCAAGGGAGAATCCATGCTCGTGTAGAGCCATTGGTACACTAGGGTCCAATTTGGAGGACCTATTTCAACGCGCATTTTCTCTCCAACCTACTTGAGGGAGGTGCGGAGGGGACAGAGGGGGCAGAGCCCCCTCTGCGGGGGTCCGGGGGGGCAGTCCCCCCAGCCCGCAGGGCCGTTACAGTAAACGCTATATGCAATTTGGAGGACCATTTATAGCCAAATTTTGAACTACTTGCTCTAAGTTTCAGCCCAATGACGGATCTGTGATGTGCCTTTAGCTCTACGTAGCCTTTGGGGTCAATCTCGGGGTTTAGATGTGTCAAAATTTGTGTTCTAGACACGTGTCCGATTTTGACAGTTTTCTGTCCGATTCTCAGATGTCCGATTTTCAGGAGTCCGATTATCAGAATCGGACGTCCGATTTTGGGTTGGTCCGATCGGCCCAGTGGTCGGATTTTGGTCATGTCCTATTCTGGGACTCGAACGGCCTGGTCCAATTCTGGACTGGTCCGATTTTGGGTGGTTCAATTCTAGACTGGTCCGATTCTGGGAACCGGATCAGACAGGGTGGTCTGATTGCCTCGATCGACGATCGGACAGAATGGTCCGAGTGGTCCAAGTCCGAGTGTCCGAGTGGTCCGATTTCCAAAATCGGACGGGTTGGTCCGAGTGGTCTGATCGGATAGGATGATCCGATAGGACGATTGTCCGAGCGTCCGATGGACTGGTCCGATTTTGGACGAGTCCGATTCTGGGACTCGGACGAGCTGATCTGACTACACGGCCGATGGCCCGCGAGTTGCACGCGACACCTCTAGACTGACGTCTACTACACCGAATCGTCCAGCGCCTTCCAGATAGGTGCAAGTCACTACAAGGGAATGCCAGACATGTCTGGAACCATTGTGGTGCTCAAATCGAACGGCATTCCAAGGATCTGTGCCCCTATTTCCCTATTTTAGCCTGTTATACAACAACAGAGAACCCTACTGTTTGTTTCTTTTTCTTTGTTTTTTCCTATCCTAAATGCATCCGAATCACAAAGTAAATACCTACACTACTCCATCTCACAACATAAATCTCAAAAAAGCAAAAAACCTACTTGCCAAGGAGATTGAATACCATCTTCAACCCCCTCCCTTCCTACCTATCTCAAGCACCGATTCGGGGAAAACCCCTTACTTTGATGCTCGATTCGAAGCGCGCAAGCGCTCAAGGCTTGAATCCGTTGGTCCCGGCAACGCAACCAAAATGTGGGAGCTTTCACTCAACTGCCAAGATCCACGGACCGCTTATTGCTTCAAGTGTTCCAAGCCGAGCACTAATAGCTACCTCTCATATAACCGATACGCCATTCTTATCTACGGGTGTAGTGAGCTTACCTCCGTGCCATTCGAGTTACCTCCTCCCCCGCGCACTCCGGTAGCTCCACGATCCAAGTGCAAGCTTCAAGCAGGCTCGATCCTCGCGCTCCAAGCTCCAAGCTCCATTTCCGCGAGCAAGAGAAGAGAAGGGAAGAGAAGATAAGAAGAGAGGAGAAGATGGAGAGCTTCTCCTCCTCGGTCCCTCACCCTCACACACTCACTCCCTCACACTCTCATACTCCCTCTCTCAAACACAAGCTCAAGCAAGTATGAACAAGAAGAAGAAGAAGAAGAGGAGAGCTACTTTTGGCCACACACAAGAATGAGCTTTTCATTCACTTTTCAACTTTATATACAAAACCCTAAATCCCTTTTGGGCGGTCATCCCCTTTTCCCCTTTTTTTACATGGCCGGCCGTAGCCTAGGCCCTTTTTCCCATTGTCCTTCTATCTTCCTAGCTTCCTTTCCACCGCCCATCTACATTTACAAATTGCACGGGTGGGAGCCCGGCGCTCCCTGAATTTAACCATGATGCGTTTGCGCTCTTTTACAAAAGTTTTGACTTGCGCTTTTCCTTGTGCCCCTTTCTCCCTTATTTAGGACTCTTCTCCTTGTGCGTCTTTGTCTTCCGTTTCTCTTTGCCTTGGCCTTTGTCTTTGTCTTCTGCTTTAGCTTTTCCGGATTTTCCACCTTCGTTTGTTTGAGGGTTAACAATATACATTCAAAGTGATGAAAACACACCTACTATTGCGAGGATGGGAAGATGACATTGCTTGAAGCCTTATATGTTGTTTATGAATTTATCTCATAGCATCTAAATGCAATTAACTTCTCTTGATACATGCATTTGGGAAACTCAATCCTTCGAATAATCACGGGATGAAGCTTATCTTTTTCAACGAACTATTCTCACGTGGTAAAGTTCGGACCGTAACGTATCGCATGCGGGGATCAAGCAAGCATCTACCAATTTGGAGATTTATTACTTGTGATCGTTATTGTAGTTGGATTGATAGTGATAC
This sequence comes from Lygodium microphyllum, assembly GCF_053477565.2. Taxonomy (NCBI): domain Eukaryota; kingdom Viridiplantae; phylum Streptophyta; class Polypodiopsida; order Schizaeales; family Lygodiaceae; genus Lygodium; species Lygodium microphyllum. Next base: position 111,804,482 of record NC_141141.1, read on the forward strand.
CCTTGCCCGAAGCTTCGTTGCTCATTGAGGGATTGCCATCCGTGCGTGACATTTTCCGCTTGCAGGTCATCCTCAATATTCCTTTCTTCTTGGCGCAACCTCTACTGGAATCCCAGGTAGCCTCTTGCTCAAGTGGATGGCAAAAAGGGGGAAAGCTCGTGGGAATAGGGTATAGTTTCGTGGGAAAAGGGGAAAGAAAGAACGCGTGTGGACACCCTCTAAGGAGGGGAAAAGAAGGAGACCCTTGGAATATTCCTTCTCTCTCTCTCTCTCTCTCTCTCTCTCTCTCTCTCTCTCTCTCTCTCTCTCTCTCTCTCTCTCTCTCTCTCTCTCTCTCTCTCTCTCTCTCTCTCTCTCTCTCTCTCTCTCTCTCTCAGTGTGCCGTTCAAGGCCTCTTGTTCTCTTTGCCATGGGGGATTGGGGGGGGGGCGAGGGGGGGGTATTATTGGGGGGGCGTGATGGGGGCCCTTCCCTCTACCTGGGTGGCCAAATATGGCCTACCCTTCTCTGCATGGTGGCAAGGAGTTCGTGGACTAGTGGTGGTAGGCCTGTGGCCTCCCCCCCTTATCATCTTCATCGTTGTCTTTGTCATCTTCAACTTCTCCTTCATTATCATCATCTCCTTCTTTCTTGTCATCATCTCCTTCTCCTTCTTTCTCCCCCTTGCCACCTATTTGACAACGACAGGGGAAAGTGTGATTTTTTTTAAAATTCCTTTAATTTCAATGGAAATTAGGGGGGGTTCCCATGCATAGAGGGCGGGGATATTACATTAGTTGAGAAAATGGGGGGAGAGAGAGAAAGAGTGATGAGAGAGAGGAGAGAAGAGAGAGAGAGAGCATGTGATATGTGTAATTTTCTCTCGCTAGAAAGGGATTTTCGAGGCAGTCCCTTGTTGGATGAAAATCTTTTCTGGCAATCCATTTATGGTGAGGGTAAATTTTCATCCAACTGGATTTCTAGGGTTTTTTTCACCCAATAAGGGGCTATTGGCAATCCCTCTGCAAAGAAAAAACAACCACAGTTCCGAGAGTAGAGAGCATGGGGAGAAGAGAGAGCAATAGAGTGAGGGGTTTTTTTTCACCTAAGAAGGGGATGCCGGCGATCCCTTCTCGTCGAAAAAAAAAAACCACAAGTCCGAGAATAGAGAGTACAGGGAAAAGAGAGAGTAACAGAGTGATGAGAGAGGGGATGAGAAAGAGAGAGAGAGAGAGAGCATACAGAGAGTAACGAATTGATGAGAGAGGGGATGAGAGAGAGAGAGAGAGATCATGCAATATTTTTTCATCCAGGAAGGAATTGTCGGCAATGCCTTCTTGGCGAGAAAAAATAGTACATACTGCATGCTCTCTCTCTCTCTCTCTCTCTCTCTCTCTCTCTCTCTCTCTCTCTCTCTCTCTCTCTCTCTCTCTCTCTCTCTCTCTCTCTCTCTCTCTCTCCCATCACTCTATTACTCTCTCTTGCCCCCATGCATTCTTAGACATGTGGTTTTTTTTTGTCGAAAATGGGTCGCCTGACAAAAGCCCCTTCTTTTGGGTGAAAAAAAACACACTCTATTGCTCTCTCTTCTCCCATGTTTTTTATTCTAGGAACTATCGTTTTTTTTTTGCCAAGAAGGAATCGCCCAACATCCCCTTATTGGGCAAAAAAAAACCCACAAATCTAGTTGGGAAAAAATTTACTCTCGCCATGAGAAACGGGTCGTTGGAGAAAAATTTTGTCCCGATAAGGGCTGCCATGGTGACCCCTTTCTAGCAAGAAAAAATTAGATATATCACATGCTCTCTCTCTTTTCCCCTCTCTCTCTCTCTCTCTCATTACTATTTCTCTCTTCCACCCCATTTTCTCCCTCATTCATTTATAAAAGGACCCATCTGCCCCTTTTCACATTGCATTTTGTTCCCACAACTCTTAGTATGTGGCTCTCTCTCTTTATCGCTCCCTCACTCTCTCTCATTTGTCTTTAAAAGGACCCTACTCCCCTTGCAATTCAAGTTTGTCTTTTCTATACCCTACCCTCAGCAAGGTTCTCTCTCTCTCTCTCTCTCATATATATATATATATATATATATATATATGTAGGTATAGGTATAGGTATTTGATGCAAAAGACAAGATCATGTCACCCTTTTCAAGGGTGATGAAAGAATTGCATAAGGTTTAATCCGACAAATATTCCCTCACCAAGATTGCTCCCTGGATAAGTGGGAGTTCTTGTCATCATCATGCATCAAAGAGGTGTGAAGGCCCGTGGTAATAAAGGCAGTACTGAGATTGACATTGAGGAAAACGCAATTGTGCAATGGCCAATGGAACGACGGTAAGCAGTCCCTCTCTTGATTTTTGTTATGGCCACTCTATCTCCCCCTCTTACCCTAATTTGGATAGTTGTTTGCAGGAAAGAGAGCAACAACCAGACAAGTCTCCTGAGGACTGTGACTTGCATCCATGACCTAGAGTATAGGACTTGTCACCAGCAATATGTAATTGCAAGGGGGGATTTGCCCTCCAAGAGCAAGAGGGGGAGAGCAACACAAACATGATCATTGACTTTAGCTGAGCTACAGGTAGCCATTGCAATTGCATGTGGGGAAGGAGTGACATCTAGAGAAGGTGGGCACACTTCGATGATGCAGACAAGGAAGGACAAGAGAAAGCTCATAGTATCAAAGAGTGATATTGACAAGTGATGACCATTAAAGCATCGAGTCCTTTAGTGCACAACAGGGGCACGGCTGCACGTAAAGCAAGAAGAACTGAATGCAAATAACTAAAAAGGAGTGCATGATAGAGACTAGGGAAATGACCAGAGAGACCGCTCTCACAATCACTTATGATAAACATACTGTGCAAGCATGCATAGAAGCTGAGTTGAAAATGTTGACGATGAGTTATTGTAAGAGATGGTAGCATGATTTAGATTATAGTTTTTATTTCTTTACATTGATGTGGACATTAATCATCTCATTGTCTCATTCAGATGATACGAACATTCACCCCTTTGCCACCCATCCCATTATGTCGTTTGGTTTCCATGCCTACAATTAGACAAGTCACATCGATGTACAATCAACTCTTAGATACCTTTTTCAACCATGGGTACGTTAGAGGGATGGGCATATTTATGGTATCATTAGATACTCCAAGGCACCAATGTAAGAAGGTTGATGATACGATTAGAAATGAGTGGGACCCCCATTGGCTAAAGAAGCATGAGGAATTTGAAACAGAAATTAGCAGCACCAATTGGGCCTTTTTGTCAAATTGCATGTTTTATGTTTGGGATGATAACCATTGGCTCACAGCATGGATGAATGAGATACGCACATTTGTGTGTCCCTAAATCGTAGGACCTTAACATTTTACAATGTGTTTGTTGCTTGCATCATCGTTAACATAATTAATTATTTGCAACAACCTTTCCAGATAACACGAGGCAACATGTGTGCATTGATTGTCACCTTATGAAAGTGATAAGTGTGGCAAAGGGGGTGATTTTATCAACTATATCTCGTACAAACAAGTGTGCAATGGACCATATTCTCATATGCTTGGATTGCATTTGTGTGCTAAAGGTCACATGGATGATGAAATATGCATGACACCCTAATATAGAATGCACACATGCTGGCACAAAAGGGGGTATCCATACCTCGTATCCAGACCTTATTTGCATAGCAAGGATACTAGGACAGGCTGACTACACAACTATTTTTGACAAGTTAACTAATGAGGCAAAGGCATGGGTGCAAGTGCACAGAAAGTCGACACCCATTCCTACATGGTACAAGGCACCATTGATTGCACTTTTCCACATCATGTGGAAGGTAGGTAGTTCTTCAAGCTAACTTAACAATGTTTTTCTATTGCATTTTTTCCCAATGTAATGGCATTGTTCTCAATTACCAAGTGTAGGACGAGTATGATATGGTGGTGCGACCAATCGAACAAAAACAAACACATCTCTCCGATTCTGAGTTTAGAACCAAGTGGGGTAAGGCATACTATAGTGTTAATGAAAATCCTGTCAAGAAAACTCAATGTTTGCTAAGAGTTGCAGACCCTAGCCTCAGAGAGAAGTGGTATCAGTAAGTTGCTACCTCTTTGTGCCTACCATTGATATGCACTCAAATTACATTGGTCCAAAGTAAGAGTGTTTTTGTCAATGCAAAATTGCCTCATGCTTGGAGTAGTGCTCCAAGATGAGGGGCCTATTGAACGAGAAGAGAGTATACACATTGGCATCCTCAAAGCTAAACGACACAAATCATGTAAGGATATTGAAGTCCATGAAGAGTTTTGAAGGAAAATTTCAAACATTGATGGGCAAGCATGAACGTACTAGGTTATTCTTGTTCGTCTAAATTATGTGCATCATAAGTCCAACAAATTAGTATTAAATTACATAACTTTGATTCAAGCATATGAAACTGCATTGTTTCAAAGTTGGGTAAAGAAACCTTGGCCATGTTACAAGATGACAAAAAGAGATTACTTTTAAATTGGGAGGACTACTATAGCATTCGAGTGGAACATGATGTGTTTTTCCAATACACACAAGAGATAAAGAGAAAACATAGAGAGCAAATGTTTCACACCGTCTTCCATGATTTCAAGCTAGATGAAGATATAGAGTCACAGAAGTCAACGAAGTTGGCAATATGGAGGCTTTTGTATAGGTAGTTCACAATATGCTTCATTAATAGCATATCTATGATGCTATCTTGCTTATCCTTTCCAGAAATGTAATGGTGACTTTGCAAGTCAACTTTATGTATGGGCAGATGGAGAGGGGGGGGGGCTATACAAACTCTGCCGGGAGAATGCAAGGATACTGGGCAAAACTAAAAGATGACCAATGCATGTATGAGGATTTCCATATAGAGCAAGAGTGGTATGAGGAGGTATATCGAAGATGCCCTATTTTCCTCGACTATCTAGAAGGTGAATACCCCTCCAATGAAAAGGGTTTGTACCAAAAATACTCAAGGAAAAAACAAACACGAGACATAAGGATTCGAAGGATGGTAAGTAAAATGAGATGCATTCTTAGGAGTATATTGCATTTTGTTGTCTCCTAATAAAGAGACTATGTTGGATTCACAGGCAATGGATACTAGTAGTTGTAAAATATTACACGGCGCAGCGAACAGAATCTGAGAAAGAGATAGAGAGTACACAACAGATAAGAGGAGAATCAGTAAATTCTTTAACTCCAAACAACTGATACAAAGATGGCTCTGTCCACCCATGCGCTTCCACTATGTGAAGCTTAGATGGCGATCTAGACAGAAGATAGATGAAGAGCTTAAGGCTAGATGGAACAACAACTCTGACTGGGTGAAAGATGAGTGAGAGATGGCTGCGAAGGGGTTTAGCTTTTATAGCCCGCGAAGGTCGTTAGGTCGGCCTGCTGACCGACCTACCATATGAGCCTCCACTAGTCGGCCAAGGAATATTCCCTTTACCATCGGGCCGAGGGCACTGCCCCCGGACCCCCGCTAGGGGGGCCACTGGCCCCCCTAGGACCCCCTAGCTAGGGGCCGCTTCCGCGGCCCCCGGACCCCACAATAGGGGCCCCTTTTAATCCCTTACACCGCAACTCGATGCAATGCGCCTCGAGTTGCTACCAGCTTAACCACTCCATCTAACCCAAAGATTAGACCCACAACAGTCACCTTTTTGCCATCCGGTCACATAGACCTCATCTGATATACAAGTCAGGACTCAACCAATGTCCGGGCTCACATTTGGCTTCTCCTCATAATGGGGGCCTTACAACTTTGAGCACCATGGATCATTGGTAGCACCTAATGAGGGTGGGGCATTGATCATATCTAACAGTAGTGCGGTTGCCGAAAAAAAAAACATAAGAGCAAGCGCAGATATAACATAGTTGAAGAGAGGCCAAGCAAAGATCACTCCTCAATCATCACTAATTAATTTGGTTTCTCCACACCCAAAAGGTCTAATGTTTTGAAGTACTATAATGTAACCTCCCCGCATCTTCAAAAAAACAAAAACAAATTTTTGGTTAGTTAAGACAAAAATGTTAATTGGTTATAAGTTAGTGAGTTATTTTATAAGTTATTAAGTTAGTAAGGTTAGTATTAACATTATATAACTTATATGTTATATAAGTTACTTATTATAAACGTTATAACTAATGTTATAATTAACGTTAAAAAAAGAAAAACAGATTGGCCATCGCCGCCAGAAAGGGTGCCACCTCCTAAATCGGATTAACAAAAAAGTCATGATCATCCTCATCAACGTCATCATCATCAACAACACACTTTTTTTTTAAAGCTCCCACTCTAAAACTAAGAGTGAAGGAGCTATTATGGCCAAAAAGAGAGGAGAAAGAGAAGGGAGAGGAGAGGTAGCACGTACTCTCTTTTGCCTATATAAAGGCATACCCTCCACTCGAAAACGAAGTAGAAAGATACTCCAAGAGGTTGCGAGAGAGAGTTAGAGAGAGAGAGAGAGAGAGAGAGAGAGAGAGAGAGAGAGAGAGAGAGAGAGAGAGAGAGAGAGAGAGAGAGAGAGAGAGAGAGAGAGAGAGAGAGAGAGAGAGTTAGTGAGAATAGAGAGTTAGTAAGTATAGGGAGTTAGTGGGAATAGAGAGTTAGTGATAGAGAAAGTTAACTCAAACCCCCCTCTCTTGATCATTGACTAGGCAATCTTCTCTCATGCTCTCCCATCCCGAGTTCAACCCTCCTTCTTTATCTCTCAACCCCACTCTCGACGATGGCACCCAAGCAATGAGGTGTAAAGACCATGAGAATCACCACAACCAACCAAGGAACAGGTATTGCCAGAAATGTAGGAGTGCCAAGGTTCCTAAAGTTGCCACTACCAATGAAACATCAGGTGTGACGAACGCAATTGCAAGAAAAGATGAAATTCCCAATGTCATCATGTCAAACCAAGTTACTCATGTCTCAGAAATAGGCTATTGTTGTCATATTGACACATAAAATAATAAGGTTTTTGTCAAAATTTTAAATAAAATGTTAGCTTTTGCATTGAATAGTGCACAAACTACTTGTTAGATTGTATGGACAGCATCCATATAAAAATCAAGTACATAAAATATTAGCTTCCATACTTGCACTTACATGATATGACAGCTTTCATCTAGAATATGCATTAGTGCATGCATAAATTGATAGCTACTACCTATGATTTGTAGTTACATGTCATGAAAAAGATTAGTCGAGGTTATAATCCATAGAACCATGATAGTGTTAGTTGTAGGAGGAGATTGTATAGGTTATGAAGTAGAAAACTACACTACATACTAAACTATTAGATAGTTTGTGTAGATGGTTGCATAAACAAAGAACTTAGCATTATAGAACGATCTATGAGATAGGATATTGTGAATAGAACTACAAGCTATGCATTAGTTAGCACACAAAAGGAATTTCTAGTTGCATTGCATGAAATGAGTAAATGACTATATGTGCACTCGAGATTAGTTAAAGCAAAATAGTTTGATATATCTATTGTCAAACACGACAAGGTTAAGTATTGAATAATGCTTATTATACTAAAGTAAAAGTCTATTTAAAATTCTTGTAAATCATCTTGTTAGGTTATTGCCATATTTTTTTAGATACCAACTAAAGAAAAATCATTATTTTCTAAATAGTTCAATGTTAAGGAAATATTGGATGGCATCCAAAAATCTGAAGAACAAATTAGACCATCCTAGTTTATCGGATTACCTACAAACCCCCAAAATTGAAATGGAGGAATATTGCATATTCTTTATAAATAGTTTATGCAATGATATTGCTTATGTTGGGTAAGTTAGCCTTAAGCAAGAAATTCATGCCTTCCATAACAAAGTTGAAAGAGGTGTACTTAACACTTCTTTATGGGGAGGAGAATCCTCATTAGATTGTAAGGTTACCTTAGGTTAAGGTTGTGAAGCTATGAGCTGCACGTTTGTGTAGTTGTCATTGCATCATTGATATATGTTTGAAAGGATTGTTTGTATTTTCTAGAATCTAGATCTCTGATTAAAAATATCAACAAACAGGATAAAAGGAAAGATTGTGCTAGGCTACCCCCAAGCTAGCCCTATGTGAGACCCTATTCCAAGGGGGTCATGGTTATCTCTTTGAGAGGCTTAAACCGGCTCTATAGTGAAAAGGTATGTCCGTGGGATAGTCTCAAGCAGTAGGAAATGTGGATGCCAGGGGGGGACTCTGGATGTAAATTCTACATTACTTCTATAATATGACGAGTCCCTTTGTGACCCAGGATGGGATCCTAGAACCCTAATACTAGTTACAAAGGTGGAATCTTGGTGGGCAGAATACCCTCATGGAATTTTGTATATCTTCTACACAGTCAAAAAAGATGAAAATTGTAATAAACTTCCAATATAATAAAGCAATTTTGTATATCTTCTACATAGTCAAAAAAGATGAAATTTGTAATAAACTTCCAATATAATAAAGGAAGTTGTTTTACTCAAGGTTTGTTTGAATTGTATGTGTGTCCATGAGATAAATTATGTGAAGGAACCTGTGATCTAACAGATTATTTAAGGAAGTGGGTTGTATATGTTTCAATAAATATGCTATAGGTAATTTAAAAAAACTAAAGATGATACCATCACTGAAGGAAAGTGAGTGAACGTGATCCCTGACGGGTCTGCCCAATGGTAGGGTGCTCTCGATTAGCTAGGAGCTTTTCTAAATCAGCGATAAAAATCGGAAAATGATAAATTAACCAACTAGTTGCTAGGTAGAACTGACTTACATGGCTTTAGGGGGGCGAAATGGGATTTTGCATTATGGGTAGGACGGTTGATGTGCCACACTCCCCTTCGTCTCCCATTCTCTTTGAAAACCTACTGATGGATTATAAAAGGCATGCCTTGGAATGAGCTGTTATATATAGCCAAGATATCTCTTGTGTTCTATAGTGAAAATATTTCATTGAATATGAATCGTGTAGGCCCCTTGATTGATACCACTAAAGAGCATATCAAGATGAAAGGCACCACTGAGGAGGTCTATGTCATTGGCATGGATAGAAGGATACAGCAAGTTCTTCCAGATCTTGTGGTGGAGAGTGTTACCTTACACACTGATATAAAGAGATGCACAAGAACGACGAGAAGCGGTGAGGCAATAACCAAGGACATTGCATCACATTGAATTGACGCACATATTACAAAGCACCAAGATGGTAAGCTTGCTTTTGCACAAAACTCATGAGGCACGTAATTATTGTCCATCACCAAAGTAACAACAAGAATGCTTTTTACTGTGCAGAGGGTGGAAGAGTTGGAGGTCTTGGATTTGAGGTGACATCGGACATGGCTCATGCGCAAAGAGGTAAAGAAACAATGCTCATGAATTTTACACATGTCATGATTGGATGATGTCAAAGCTTTAAAACATTCTATCATTATACAATGTTAATAGTCGTGTGTGTCCATGTGTAGGGAAGGAAAGAATGCAAGAACACAAACTAGCCATGCCAAATGCAAGATGTGCCAACCACACACACAGTAAACAAATGTGTATCAAGAATATTATCTATTGTAACATTCAATCAAAAGAATATGTTACTAATTGAGGAGTCAATGTGCAAAGGTCCACACTAAAAGCCCCATGATGGAAAACCCCTTACAAGTCACTCTCTCCCATGCCACTACGATGGTGAAGGTGGAGTGGTGTATTGTTCTATGTGACCCATGTGAGACAAGAAATGCATTATGAAATGATCAGCCAAGTGAGGCATTCTCTTGATTGGTAGAGGCATTGGAGGAGGTCAACTAACCCAAGATGGTCAAGGTTGATGAAGAAGCCACAAACACAGCATGTGACATCATGGTGTTTTGTCTCCCTCAAGATAATGCCATGTATGGATTGGGGGATGGAATTCTATCATGGAGCTCCCACACTAGGGCAGAGTCAATCAATGCCATGCATCTAGCTGATCGTGTTCTCAAGGACACATGGATGTTACTTTTCCTTACCACAACACACTCCATGGTAGAGCTTGTCAAGCAAGTTGTGGAGGATGGACACCAATGGATGGAGTCAAGACAAAAGTGTTAGCCTTACGCATGGCACAAGTTGTTCATTGCAAGATGTTTGTCTGTGTCATTGGAGGTAGAGAGATGAGAGTTTTAAAGTCATGATATGGTCATGCTAGATATTGTTTAGGTATCACATTTGTTGGCTCTATTCAGTGAGTGTAATTACTAAAATTAGTATTTCAAGCTTTAAATACAAGTACATGTGATATATATTCTAGCATACATGCATTCAAATATCACTTACGATGAAATCATCCCTCCAGAGTTCACAAAAAATGATATTACTATGAATGGTTCCTAACGCATTATATGAATACCACATATTATAGGTGGCATTATAGGTGGCATGCAACATGGCAGGGATTTTTTGGAGCTTGTTCTTGCAAACATACACAAGAAGGGAACACCACTTTGAATTACAATGCGGGTGGTGACCTTACATCAATAAAGCTAAATTCCAATAGACAAATTGCATGTCTATATCACTTTACCGAAAGATGGAAGATATCTAAGAGCAAAGGTAACATGTTTACATACACTTGTACAATATTTGACTGTAATGTAGTGCTCTTTTTCATCATACATGGGTGCTCATCCTTCCATGTGCACATGTATAGCTACCTCCCACAACCCAAAAATTAATTATGTTTGATATGAATGAGGTGCTTCTACATAGGTAGCCAAAGCAGAAGGGATCGTTACCGATGAAACCCTTCGAAGTGGGAAAGTATTGGGTGATTTTGCAACCAGAGCGGCTCACAAGGTTTTTGAAGGAAATGTCTACATTATTTAGCATTGCCATCTGGAGCTCCATAAAGGAAGACAACTTCAGTGAGCTACTCCAATTGGTTAGAAGTGAATGTGTAAAGTTGTCAAAGCAAGCACTGACCTTTGTATTTCAATGTGGACAAGGCGTGGAGCAACTCCCAAAATCGCTTCTTGTGGAAGGAGTTACACAAAACCCCTTAACCTGAAATGTTTTGATGACAAAGATTGGCCGCACTTCAGCCCAACAACGACATTATTTGTGGATGACAGCATAGAGAAGATGCAGATGAACCCACCTAACACCTTTAAATGTCTACCCTCATTTGAGGGAAACCCCAGGGGCACTGTCCTCGTGGAGCACATGCTTCCCTACTTGACAGAGCTAGTGTACTTCCATGGTTTAGTCCTAGACTTTTTTAGGGGTCACCAATTCCACTCTCCAACAATGGAACTCAATTGATATTTGGTGTGCATGATGAATATGTACTTTCAGAATTATTTGATTGTGTTTATTTACAAGCACAATGAAATGAGGATGAGAGGGAAGAGGAGAAAGAGAGAGGAATGTGCAAGTGAAGGAGATTGCCTATTGGCATTCACTCAATTGCAATACTACAAGATGTGTAAGTAAAGCACATGCAAAATATCTAGGAAAGGGTGGAGTGTAGAAACATGCACGCATGTGAATGTATCTGTGCACAATAGATTGAGTAACAATGAGGTAATATTATTGTCCCGATATTAACTATTCAAAAAATGTGAAAAAAAATAGATATAACATGCTATTGATGTGAGTGTAACAAAGTAGATACCCTATCCTCTTATAGTAAGTCTACACAATAATGCTCAATTCAAAGTAGGCAAAACATGTGTGATGTGGTTTCACTTATGTGTGCACAATGGAAGTGGTATATCAAGATGTGATATCGAATCATGCACATAAAAGTGAGAGGTACATGAATGTATATATGCATGTGCGAGTAACAATCTGATACTCTTTTTGTCCTGATATTAACAATTAAAAGTGCCTAAGACAATGGACCTCATGCAAACCCTTGACCCTTGCAAAAACAATAGGGTCATGAAAAACAAATGGATGACCCTTGTAAAATAGAGAGAGAGAGAGAGAGAGAGAGAGAGAGAGAGAGAGAGAGAGAGAGAGAGAGAGAGAGAGAGTGTGTGTGTGTGTGTGTGTGTGTGTGTGTGTGTGTGATACAAGGAGAGAGAGAGAGAGGAAGAAAGTGAAAAGTTGCTAATTGAGAGAGAGAGAGAGAGAGAGAGAGAGAGAATATGTGTGTGTGTGTGTGTGTGTGTGTGTGTACGAGGGGGAGAAAGAGAGAAGTTGCTATTAGAGAGAGAGAGAGAGAGAGAGAGAGAGAGAGAGGAGAAAAGGAGAGACACACACACACACACAGAGAGAGAGAGAGAGGGTGTGTGTGTGTGTGTGTATTTGTGAGCGACACAAGGAGAGAGAGAGCAAGCGAGAGAGAATGTGGGTGTAAGAGAGGGAGAAAGTGAGAAGTTGCTAATTGAGAGAGAGATGGGGAGGAGGAAGGAGGGAAAATAAAGAGCGAATAATTGGTGGAAGATGGGGGATAAAGAGAGAGAGACTTGTACTTGAGGTAGCTAACATGGGGGGAGAAACATGGGAGGGGGCAGTGGTGGCGGAAACAATAGAGGTGGTAGTGACATCGGCAAATGGGGGATAAAGAGAGAGAGACTTGTACTTGAGGTAGCTAACATGGGGGGAGAAACATGGGAGGGGGCAGAGGTGGCGGAAACAATAAAGAGAGAGAGAGAGAGAGAGAGAGAGAGAGAGACTTGTACTTGAGGTAGCTAACATGGGGGGAGAAACATGGGAGGGGGCAGTGGTGGCGGAAACAATAGAGGTGGTAGTGACATCGGCAGTGGAGGTGGTAGTAGAGGTGTTGGTGCTAGTGGTGCTAGTGGTGTTGGTGCTGGTGATGGCAATGGGGGGCAGCAGTGATGCTTGATATGTGCACAAGAGAGAAGGAGGAATAAGTGGACTATGTGGAACAAGAAATGGAGGTTGCCGAGAAAAGCTCACTCAAATGCTTGCTCAAAAAGCTTGCTTCTCGCATGCACTCCAAATCAAAGAAAGATGCATTTGATAGACTTTGGATCCAACTTATTGTGATTGTATTTGGGAATATAGAAAAAAGCCTCACGTCCAAATAGTCACAAGTGTGTATAAGAGGGAAGTTTACTAGATCATGCCTTCTATGCAACTCTACCACCAAGGGTAGTATATTAGGATGAAGGAGATGCACAACAGTAGTAACTACCTCATCCCAAAAGTGTTATAATAAGCTTGCTTGACTAAGCATTCTCTACGAACACTTTCTTAATGGTCTTGTTTATGTACTCTGCAAGGTGGGGGTATATGGGGCGGTCAACTAATGCTCAATACCCCTCTCTTCACATAGCTACTCAAAAGTCGTAGATACATATTCATCCCCATTATCAGAACATAGGTATTTTAGACTATACCCAAACTAGTTCTTAACCATGACAAGAAAGTGCTACAATGTAGACAAAACATATTATTTTTACTTAATGATGGGATAGACCTAAACCATTTGCAAAAAATCATCCATGAATGTAACAAAATGTTTCCCACCACCCAAGGATTAATAGGGCATGGGGCCACAAACATTTGAATGCACAAGAGCCAAAGGCTCACCCACACACATAGAACCAGACTTCTTATGTGAAGTACGAGTATGTCTTCATAAAGATAATGATCACATGAATGAAAACAAGACTTATCCAAGGATCAAAGATACTACAAATGAGTCAAGACTTTTATTCCTTCCAAAGACATGTGCACAAAAGGCAGCAATGCCATAATGATACATGTGGAAGATTGGTCATAACCAATACATAGTCAACAGACCTTGTGATATTTCGACTTTTAGTTTTTATTTTCTCAACTTCTCTAATTAGGATTTGAGAGTTTAGACCATTAGAAAGTATATTTTTGAATTAAATAATCAATATTCCACAACTTGACACCTTCCATGACCTATAAAACTACAAATATATTTTCACGAAAATTGTCATACGCACGGTGGTCATGGCTCATAAGTCTGAAATTGACTAAACACATTTAAAACTTGGCTTGACTAATGGGGGACTAAGGAAGAAAGGGAAAAAAAAAGCTTTAATCTTTAATAAAAAGTTTATTATGAAGGAGTTGATGAACTTGGCCACCCCCCCCCCTTTTTCGTTTAAAAAAACGACGCATCCTTCCCGAATTGGGAGAAACTAAAAATAAGAAAAAAAGCATGAAATCTCCACCTCAATCTCAACGTAAGACTCCAGCAATCTCCCCCTTTTCTCAATTCGACAAGAGGCCTAGATTGGAGCAAGATCACCCAAGAGCTAGGCGAATCAATTATGGCATCTCTAGCAGCCTCTCTAGACCTCAAAGATCAGATTGCCAGCACCAAATGGCATCTTGAAAGCTTTTAGATAGCTAGATTGGCAAGATGCCCTCCATAAAGAACTTCTCTTCTTGGCCACAACCCATAAGCCCCCTCCTCTTCAATTTAACTATAAATATGAGGCTTGAGGAGCAACCCGAACAAAGACAAGACACTCTTCTCAAACCAAGAGAGAAGAGCAAGAGGGAGAGAGGTAAGAGGAGTGCGAGGAAGGAAATTCATGTCACGAAGACAAGGAGGATACTCTGTCAACTCTCAAAATCAAATCCCATCCCTTCTACCTTCAACCCCCCCCCCCCTGTAGAATCAAGACTCTACTCAATTTTCTCTATGTTTCTAATAATCGCCATCTCCGTCAATCCAATCATGACAACCCAAAGCTCTATTGTAAAAATCTTCTCCACAATCTCGTGATCAACGACCATGGCCACAAAGAAGAAGATTATGAAGGTCACTGAAGTGGGAGCTACTAATAACGTTATGGAAGCAAATGGAATGGCGAGTATTGGGATTACAAACAAAGCTGTGAATACCAACATCAACCAAGTGCCAGTCATAAATCCTCAAGTACCATATTTGATTATTATTTTTAAATGTTGAAGACAACAAATAGATCATCATCTTACGATATCGTGCCACTACACGGACACGGTGTGAAAAACTCTGGAGTGCATCATCATCCAACTTTCTTATTGATCAAGAGAGTCAATGACATCTAAGTCATTGGTGTTAGTATCCTGCCATAGATGGTCCAAAAATACTAGCTTTTTGAACAATTTTAGCCTATTTTTTATATTATTTATTGTAAAAATCCAAAAAAGTAAGGAAAACTTCTAGATTAGGATGACATGCCAAAAGCAAGTTGCTTTTTTAGCTAGTTATGGGATTTTCATAAAAAAGATTGATGGCTAAAATTGTGCGGGTCATGGTCATTGTTGACAGGCTGAACACTGCACTTTGAACTAGAAGAAGAAGAATAAGTGATCTGGGAGATCCCTGACCAGGTGTCCTGGAGGTGTCTTGGGGTTTCACCCCCTTTCGAAGCCAACAAAGCCATCATATTTCAATTCTGAGCAGCAGAGAAAGAGCTATTATTTTGATGCATGTTTTTTGTTTATGAAGGAACTCCAGGAGATCTACTGCCTCGAGATTGTTTCTGAGTAGTGCCAAACAAAAGAATTCAGGTTCTGTCAATACATATTGATTCAATTCATTGTGCTTTGTCTTTATCATGTTTACCTCTTGTCTATTCTTTTTCTTGTCTTCCATCTCCTATCTCTACTTCCTTCTACCTCTAATCCCCGATAGATTCAACCTTTCAACAAAAACCCCTCCGACAACGGGCTGGTAACAAAAAGCTGCATTCGTAAGAATATGATTTTTTTAAAAATCTACTCCATTAAAAAATTCTAGAGAAATTCTTAATTGCAAATCCCAAGGAATAATTTGGGTTTATACGAGATGTACTAGAAATAGGGATACTGCACTTCTCGAAAGAGTTAAAAGTTCTTTTATTTGTATTGAACTAATGGAACCTCTGATCGATAAACACGAACACTAATTCTTTGTTTAAATTTTTTTTTTAAATTCTTGAGATGAAGTTGCTAAAAATACTTTCAAATTATCGCTAGACAAGGATCCATAAAACTTCATTAAGAAAAAGAAAAATATTATCACGAGAGTTACTCTCAAAAATAGAAGCTTAGGAAAAACACATTCTTATTTAAGTTTATCCCAGGCTAGATTCCAAGGGGAGAATAATTCGAGAAGATTATTGAAAGATATGGTCACTTACATTAAGTTTAGTCCTAATATTGTTATCTTAGAAAAGGGATTTGTCTTAGAAATAATTTCATTGAAGTTTGTGTATAATGCATTTAAAGTAAGATATTTGTGATTACAAACTAGGTACTGATCTTTCCTAAATTATCAAGCTAAAAGATGGATAATCAAATACAGATCGCTGATTGAGACACTATTCCAATGGGCACAGGCGCCAACGACTGAGGCAATGTTCTCTGATGGCGCTAGACCTCCCTAAGGTCCAGAGTGAATAAAACCTACTCCAAGGGGTTTTTATTTTCCCGTTAGTGAGTATAGACCAATCTTGGTGTGAAAGGTCCTATCGTAGGGAATTCTAGTTGGCATGAGGAGGTGAGGATACCGTGGGGCTCTAGTCACAAACTCATTAGACTCTAACGAACTATTAATTACCTTTCAAACTCAGATAGTATTCTCAAAATTCAAATGCTAGTCTAGGAACTGAATTTGGAGAGAATTATATCTTCGAGTTGGCATTATGTCTAGCCTGGACAAAAAACATTGTAAAAAGATATTTTTCTCAAAGGAACTATCAAGAAAGAATTGCTTTACAATGTTTTTGTGTCGTGAAATAAAGATGTATAATGAATTTTTGTCAGGAGATAATCAAAGAAGCTATTTTTATATGTTGAACCTAAAGTGGTAGGTAATTAGGTAATTAAAAATACTCTATCAAGGGAAGCGGAAGGATGGATCCCCGATAGGCCTAGTCCTACAACTGGGTGGACTCAGTAAGCCGAGAGCTTTTCTCAAAAGGAATCATTTGCATTCATAAATAGGTAAACGAATGACCACTAGATATTAGGAAACCCAACTTACATCATTTTAGGGGGTCAAAATGGGATTTTGCCCTATGGGCAAAAGAGTCGAGGTGCTACACTCCCCTTCGTCTCCCATTTTCTTTGAACCAAGTGCAATGCAAGTCCGCTTTAGTTCGAATAATCTTATAAAAAGTAGGAACTCGAATTACTGATACTAACCGACCATTAGTAGGTGAATTGACCCATAATAGGAACCTAAAACTCAGGTCATCCTCATGGAAACAGCTAGAACTTCCACTACAAGGTAGACTTGAGCGAGCTTAGATAGCAAACTTCGAGGTATTTCATGGAATCCCAGATGGTGTTGTCTAGGATATCTCTTGATGTGCTACTAAGAACGTGTCGGCAAGGAAGCGGCTTGGGTGGGCACGTCATAGAACTAGAAACAAGCAAATGGTAGAGGCTACCAATTTTGGCACCTCTAGCAAAAACAAGATTATCATGGGTCATCTTACATGAATAATTACTAAAGGATACATGGTACCTATCATCATCCAAGTATCCAACTCAAATAAGGCTTTTCATCAAAGCCAAGACATGGCGTACATTATGAAGTACAAACAAAGCAAATATCAAACTACAATCTGAAGTACAAACAGAGCATGAATATCAAACTACAATCTAACATCACCTATGCTAATGAAATCTAATGCACTGTCATCTCCCAGTCTATTCGAACCTGTAACAATAGCTATGAAACCAATGGTGATGTGGGATAACATGAAAGGTAGCCCCTCAATCAAGAAGCCAACACTGAGAGTAAGCAAATGGTGCATCGATCAATTGAGTAGCATCAAGATATCATGATATAAGAATGTAGTCATCAGAACTATACTTCGATGCATTTATATCCTCTATCTTCACACTGGACTTAGGTACAATATTAGCGAACTTTGCATTTTTTTTCTTTCTCCTTGCATTTCTCATTGCACCTACTATCATTGTGCATTTTATGGTACTACAGCCTAATGTGACCCGACTACCCACAATAATGACATGTCAAAAGAGGACTTACAACCGTGGGACTTACTACGAGATTGCCCATGATATCGAGACTTACCCCTATTGGGCTATGAGTCTCTACCATGGTTATTATTACCATTTCTACCTCTAATTTTCAATGCATAAGTGTAGATTGCATCAATATTCTTCATATTTAGTTCTTTTGTCAATAGAGCACTCTCTACATCACTACATTTAAAACCACCCTCATGGAGATTAGCACTCATAGCAATACAAAATGTATCCCATGATTTACATAGTGTGACAAGCAAACAAGGACTTTATGTTATCCTCAAACTTGATGTCCTATGAGACAAGTGTAAAATAGAGTGGAACTAATTCAAACGAGTAGACATAGCAGTGCTCTCCTTCATGTGAAGGTCCATAAGCTTCTTCAACCAACACAATTGAGATTAGGACTTTACTTGTCATAAATATCAAGGATATTCTTCCATAACTCATATGCACTTCCCTTAGTAGGGATAACATTGAAGTACACCTACTTAGACAAATACAATATTATAGTAGACTTGCATAACTCATCAAGCTTATCCCAATTATCTATGTCCCAACCTTCTAGATTTATGCCCTTTATCTTGAACAACCTAAAATGTTTATTCTGCACCAATACTTGCGATATTTGCATTGCTCAATATTGGAAGTTGTTGCCATCAAGCTTTTCAATGTTGAAAATAGCACTATCAGTTGATGCATGAGAAGTATCTACCATAATGCTACAAATTACTACAAATAACAAGAGAATGGACTATACAACAAAATAGCCTGAAAGCTAAGCCAAAAGGTCATGCAAAAGGGCACGAACAAAAGAGAGTATAGATGTCCACATAGTACAATCAAAAGAGTGCCAAATCAAAGTGTCTACTCTCCAAAAGAATGCTAAAACTAGTAATTACACACTACTATAATAAATGCAATAGTGTATGTCAGTCCAACTATGGGAAAATAGGCAGGATAGGAAGCTCCCACACCAAGATTATCTAGGTAGAAATAGAGATATAAGGAATGCAACTGGCAATGAATAGGCATAAACCACTTGTACTAAAGATTGTCATGACCTCATTATGACATTAGACAAGACATCCCATAAGTATATACATCATACATGTAAAAGATCTCAAGAGCAACTAGAGAGATCTGCCAAATGCACAATTGTTTGAGCAAGGAGAAATGACACTCAATACATGACCAATATGCAGGTGTACATCAGAGGTAAGTGTCAATGTTCAAAGCATAAGGAATCAAATGAACCCACAAGCAGAAGTAACTACATCAAGTAGCACACATGAGAGCTGAGACATAAGTTAGATGAGTCTCACTGTCTCAAAGAACCAACTTTGCCAAGTAAAGACAAGTGTCTCCCACTAGAAGCAAATCCAGAATGCAAAGTGAGCAAGAAAAGCTCAAGACAAGTGGCATCGCATCTAAGAAGCCCAAGTGCATAAAAGAGACGTTCAAGAGCATTAACATCCAATAAACCTTCAATGCCCATAAGTGACCAAGTGTATTCAATATAGCTCAAATCCAAGTGTCAAGGCGTGCCATAATCATAACATGGTGCATATATCAATGCTAGCATTGCTATAGACATGTAGCATACCTAAAATACCATGTAGACACAATAGACATAACCTTTACCTATGAAATAGCTTGTTGATTAAAGTGTTACAATAGTGAAAAGCCTATCAAAATTGAGCTAATGCAAGCTCAAATGTGTTTCCAAAGAACCTTGATACATCCATAAATGGCCAATTGTCAAATAGATAAGCATACATGCATCAATAGAGGCAATAGTGTGCTCCAATCGCACTAAGAAACATTATCTCGGACCTATAACTCCAAGCGTGTTGTATATTATAGCCAATAACTAAGACCTTATACCTGAAGGGAGTGCCCAATCACAAGATTTGAATGTTGGGGAAATTCCTAGGTGCTTGTGCAAGCATCAAGAATGCCACAGAAGGTAGATGATCTGCAAGAAGCTAAGAACTACTGGAAATCAGGTGCAACCTGTAGCAGTTCACATTGTTGTATTGTGCATGGGCTGGGGCAATGTTGATTACTATAGAGCCTTAAGCAAGGCTCAATGAAAATTATAAGTGATGTGGAAATGAGGACTTAAATTTTAAAAGATGTTTTTTGTCTTAGTCCTAATTTGCCTTTTTAAGGGCAATTTTGGAAAGCTTTTTGGAAGAGAACATAGTATTCAGTCAAGGTCTTGTCTTTCTAATTTTAGAAAAAGCTCATTTATGGTTCAAGCCCTATGCTAAAGTTGATTATTTCTATGTGTAATTGTTGCAAAGGCAATATAATGGTTGGACACCATTAAAAATGAAAATTGAAGCTTCCCATTGTTAATAAGAGTTTTGAAAGTGGCATACAAAAGGTAGTAGATTCAAGTGTGATTACACACACATTTGCACACATATGCAAGTACACACATGCATGCACACACATTTGCACACATACGCAAGTACACACATGCATGCACACACATACACATGTACATGCATGTGCATGCACATGCACAGAAATTCCAATCTCATACATTTGTGAACTGTCTACAGAAATAATGGATAATCAAGTCATGATGTGTTGCTCTATTATAGTCCTCATATGCAAAGATAGGATATACACTTGAAATAGATGGTAGCACTAGTTATTTGATTGGCGTAGTTAGTCACATACATGGTAAATATCAATTAGTATTTGTCCTCTAATTAGCCTAACACAAAGGTCATTTGTTGCATTGGCAAAAGGTGTAGAGAGACATGCATTTATGGATCTTTCAATGTCCAAGTTTGTTCGTTGCTCTTTCCACTTCTTGGTCTACTTATGCAAGCACTTATTTAACACTGCACATTCATAATCCCTATGGGATGGTAGTGTTTGCCAGCTACACACCTCATGGCATATACATGTATTAAGGTGGACATTCAACTTGAATATTCATAGGTTTTTTCCAAGGCTCTAAATTGCATTTTTCAAAAATATAACTAAATGCATTTAACTTATCATTTTTAAGCATGCTCTTCATATAGCTAGGTTACTTCTAATTTTAACAATTTTCTTAACACACTAGACCACATTTTTGAGTGAACACTTGTGCGCACCTACAAAAGAACCATCCACTATGTATGATTGGACAAAACAAATGATGTACAATGAATTTGCAATTGTTTATATGAGCAAGATAAAGGGGGTAGATGTACCATGTAAATAGCATATACATATCAAATCTAGCATTAAACTTTTTGAAAGAGTGGAAAAGCAATAAGTTGATACTCAAGCAAGTTTTGGTGATTGTTGTGAATCAAAGCGTATAATTTAGCTAGCAAGTTAACTTCACACCAATTAATTTCCATTTTTTCTTTGCAAAGTTGTGAAGGAATGTTAGCAAGTTTTTTAAAGAGATCCAATTCGATGATACTAATCAATTGAGACTCATTAAAGTCCCAAGCAACACTTCTAGATCTAACAAACTCAAACATGCTCCTTTGAGAAGCTTAATCTTTAGTCATGAAAAGCTACTCATATGGTGTTCCAACTTACATGTGTAAATGCCTACATGTTACATTGTGATTATGAACAATAACATGAGCAAACTTTTGTCTAAAAAGTATCTTTTAGTGTATTTTTTTTCCATGTTATATCAAATGCACTTGAATATTCCTTTCGGTAAAGATATCAAACATAAAGGAGATTATTGTGTTATGAAAGTTGGACATGAATTGCTTCTTAAAAGGGAATGAATCACTTTCTCTTTCTTCTTTTCATTTTGGGTGATGAAGAAAAGCCTAGTAATTATCACCTTGTTAAACATTTCAAATAGCTTCCCTATATATGCAATTCCATAAATTTGTTTCTTTTGTATGGTAATTCATCGCAAAAAATGTGGGAACATATACTAAGAACACATTATTCCACATGATTAGAAATATAGTAGATATTGTGCTTGCTACTTTATGCATGCAAATAGTAATAAGGTTATTGTTAATATAGTAGCTTTTGCATTTGCTACAGTATGCAAGTAGTAATAAGGTTATATTGTTAAAGATTGTCTGAATGTAAATAGTTATAAGGTTATTGTTAACTAGTTTTAATGGAGTATTCTTTTCCCACGAAAGAGAGAGTTCCTGCTCAAATGTGAATATCAGGTAATTTAGTTAATGTATTCTTTTGGCTATACATTAGCCGGCCTAGCTCAGTCGGTAGAGCGCAAGGCTCTTAACCTTGTGGTCATGGGTTCGAGCCCCATGGCCGGCGGATTTTAAAGTTTTGCTCTTTCTTCGTCTCCTCACGCGATGCGATGACAATTCATCCATCCTTGGAGGCCCTTGGGCTCTCGCAAATGGGACGGCAATTTGTCTACATGCAAATTCTTCGACCCTCATTTCCATTCATGATAACCACGTATGGTTGGAACGTTCACATCCACAACCACCAACAGTGACTAGCATGATGTTAGCACTTCGAACCAAAACATTGAGCTGTCAAATACCCTTCACATCCATGACTAACAAGCATTCGTTCACTTGCTGATCACGAGATATGTGGATGCAATACTCCTATCACCCAGCAGGCTACAATAGGGGGATAAAACCGCAGGTTGTAGTGATGGTGGCATGTACTTAAATTTCCTTGACCGGTCGGTAGGAGGCGCTTTGAGCTCCTTAATCTATTACTAAAGGAACATATGCCAGGTTACTGTGAAAGTAGAAACTTTGATGCATTGTTTAATGGTGCCAAAAAGAGAGACAATTTAACATTAGAGCACAATTCTATGCGTGAAGGTGCAAAATAAAAATCATTAAAACAGAAGACAGTCTTTGTGTGAAGCCCTTGCAGCAACTTCGAGAAGGATTAGTCCATCATCAGAGAAACAGCCCTGAACTAATGGTTATTCCACAACTTTGTAGAGGGTTCAACCTGGTAACTTCCCAGCTTTGGAGAGTATCCAACCTGATCCTGCTTACATCTAGCTACTAATAGATAATCTGCAAAGTGAAGCAACATTTCTGCGCATGCCTCCCAAAACATGTCGACCATGCCTGTCCTCGATTCGCAGGACTCTAAGCACTCCACCATGTCATCAGTCGGCAACCTTTCCAATTGTACAACTACAATTGGTGACAACTGTGGACCTCAAAAGCATATGATCAAATAATTTCGTGTGTAAAGGAACTCAATTTGAGCTCCTATTTAGATGGTCGTCTGCGCAGCCAGTCTCTAAGGGAGCCAAGCGCCAAAGGCAAGGCCAGGCCGTAAAGCTTTGTAAACTGAACAAACTTTCCCAAGCATTGCTTCCACTTTCTGCTGAGAGGGGCATCGCGTATGGTAGTATAAGTTTGCAGGCTATACAGGAACTCTGAAACTGTGTTGCAGTAGAGAACAACAGTAAAATTGGCGTGCAACGATACAGAACGAGAACATATCAAATGCGCAGTGCAACCTTTGGCGTGCTAATGCAAAAGCCCTCGATTGACCACTTGAGAAAATCAAATCCCACTACAGCAATTGATAGACTGATAAATACACTAATTTGGTTGCCTTTGTGGTCATATACTGGAAAAACTACACTAATTTGGTAGAGCTTTTGTTCGTGAAGGTTCCTTTGTCCGAGCAGACATTGTCTGTTTTGCTTTTACAAAATCCAATTTTGTTGCTAAAGTGATTCTGATGCTCACTAGCTATTATACAAGGGATAATATCGATGGACCATGCAACTATGACCATGTTTCGTCCTTACACTTAAAGACACTTGCAATCCACGAATAGTATATACCATCCACAGGAGGACCCCTTGCAATTATACTTATTGAGAAATTAAATAGATAAAATTTAACTTAAATTGAAGAGTTAATAGATAAAATTTAACTTAAATTGAAGAGGTTTAGAGAACCTCCAAAATTTTTGCAGAGAGCCTAAATGGCACAGAAAGAGTGCTCGTAATCAGCTAAGAGATGGTATAGGTACCTACAAAACTAGGGATGGGATGCCCCGCAGTACAATAATCTCTCACTACATTCTACTTCTCTCAGCCACTTCACTTCTTAGCCACATCCTCGTACTCAGCTTCTGCAGAATCACTGCTGCCGGTAGCACCACTGGAACCACCAGATTGCTTCTGTAGAGCTTCACCAATTTTCATTGCAGCCACTTGTACAGCAGAAGTCTTCTCCTTGATCGCATCAGCATTCTCGCTCCCAAGGACCGACTTCAATTCAGATATGGCAGATTGAATGCTCTCAACAGTCTCTGAGGGAAGCTTATCTTTGTATTCATTCAGACTCTTCTCTGTGGAGTAGATTACACTGTCAGCTTCATTCTTGGCATCAATTAACTGCTTCCTTTCCTTATCTTTCTGGGCATACAGTTCGGCATCCTTCACCATCTTCTGAATATCATCTTCAGAAAGGCCTCCAGACGACTGAATGGTAATAGCTTGCTCTTTACTAGTTGCCTTGTCCTTGGCAGACACATTAACAATGCCATTTGCATCAATATCAAACGTCACTTCAATCTGTGGTGTACCACGGGGTGCAGGGGGGATGCCAACCAGCTCAAACTGTCCGAGTAACTTGTTGTCTGCAGCCATTTCCCGCTCACCTTGCAGTACCTTAATACCCACTTGTGTCTGACTATCAGCAGCAGTAGAAAAAACTTGGCTCTTCTTGGTAGGAATAGTTGTGTTTCTGGATATTAATCGGGTGAAAACACCACCCAATGTCTCAATACCCAAAGACAAGGGCGTTACATCAAGCAATAGTAGATCTTTCACATCTCCACGGAGAACACCACCCTGAATTGCAGCACCCATGGCAACACATTCATCTGGATTCACACCCTTGCTGGGTTCCTTGCCAAAAATGGCAGCCACCACCTCCTGAACCTTGGGCATTCTGGTCATTCCTCCAACCAGTAGCACCTCATTTACATCCTTTGCAGAGAGTCCAGCATCCTTGAGACAATCTTTGCAAGGCTGCTTCGTCCTGTCAATAAGACTACTAACTAAAACCTCAAATTTGGACCTAGTGAGGGTCACATTAAGATGTTTCGCTCCAGAGGCATCTGCTGTAATGAAGGGAAGATTGATGTCTGTCTGGGTCGAGGATGAGAGCTCCACCTTAGCCTTCTCAGCAGCCTCCCTAAGCCTTTGGAGTGCCATTCTGTCATTAGTCAAATCTAGACCTTGCTCCTTTTTGAACTCTTGTACAAGGTGCTGGAGCAAGGCATTGTCGAAATCCTCCCCACCCAAGAAAGTATCTCCATTAGTTGCTTTCACCTGCCATTCACGACCAAGTTAAGGTTTGTAGTTCCCAGTTATCATCTTTAATGTCCTAAAATATGTACAGGAATACATTAATAAATGTTAATCAAAGAAGAAGTCAAGTTACCTCAAACACACCGCCTGAAATCTCTAGTATAGAAATATCAAATGTGCCACCACCAAGATCAAACACCGCTACAATACCTTCCTTCTTGTCAACTCCATATGACAGAGAGGCAGCAGTAGGCTCATTTATAATCCTAGATACCTCAAGACCTGCAATTCTTCCTGCGTCTTTGGTGGCTTGTCGCTGTGAATCATTGAAGTAAGCAGGGACAGTAATTACAGCTTTTGACACAGGTCTGCCAAGGTAAGCTTCAGCAGTCTCTTTCATTTTCGTGAGGACAAAAGCACCGATTTGACTTGGGGAATACTGTTGCCCTCCCGCTTCAACCCACGCATCTCCATTAGGGGCCCTGACAATTTTATATGGGACCATCTTCATTTCCTTCGCTGTCTGAGGGTCATCAAATTTGCGACCAATAAGCCTCTTGGTGCCGAACAGAGTGTTAGATGGGTTTGTCACTGCCTGCCGCTTGGCAGGTGTTCCCACAAGCCTTTCACCTTTAGACGTGAATGCCACAACAGACGGGGTTGTCCGGGCACCCTCAGAATTCTCAATGACGCGGGGAGTCTGTGCAAAGGTATTGCTCAGATAAAATAAGACATAACACAGCCAAATCATTCCTACATAAGGTTCATAAGAGCCTTTAGCCTCTAGTTAAGATGTTAGATTAAAACCATGTGAAGAAAGATGAATACCTTTCCCTCCATGACTGCAACACAGGAGTTTGTTGTACCCAAATCAATTCCAATGATGTCATTTCCGGCAGCCTTAGAACTGCATGCCGTGTGAAAATCCAAATCTTAAAGCATGGACATGATAACGATGCAGACGAAAAAGCAGAAACTAAAAATTGCAGACCAAAAATACTGCTTCATCCTCTCTTGTGCGTGATGAATGTCAGATGTCAGCAACGAGTATACTCGTGATCATTTGTTGCCTGAATGCTGGGATGCATATCGTTCATTCCATATATCTTTGTTTTCTCATCTATAAACGGGCATCTACGTTCCAGCGTTTGATGGTTATTTCTAATGTTTTAGAGGAACAAAAGCTAATCTAATACCACAGACTCCTCTTCATGTTCCTGGACGAGCGTTTCAGCTCTTGGCAGGGGATGATCTGCATGACTCTAAGTTTTTGATGCAGATCGTTACTTTAAACATCGAACGATGACAAGTTTTGGCCTCTAGAAGAAGCATCCAGGGGCCAATGAGGCGCGCAAATGACTGAGAATTAACTGAACGTGCACGCATACCTGAAAGCTCGAGCGCTGTCGAGCCACCTCCTAGCAGGGGAAGCAGCAGCCAACGGGAGAGTCTTCGACTGGCCCTGATGCGAGGCAGGACGACGCAACGGGTTAGGGTTAGCCACGTTGAAGATACGAGGCATCGGAAAAACATGGGGGAAAACGGATTGCCTAACGAGGCGATGCAAAGTCGAGGGAATAACAAAGAAGGAAGAAGAGACAGAGCAACAAGGCACTTACAATGGGAGTAGAGGCGCAAGCGAAGGCACGCCCAACAGGAGAAGACGAGGAAGAGGCCGCTCGCCGGCACAGCCGAGAGGCAAGCAAGGCACCGGTAGCCATGGCGGGAGTGGAGCCGCGACAGGCGAACGAACCTTAGGGTTTCAAGGAGAGAAGGCTGGGCTTTTCTGAGGTTTTTCTGAGGTTTCGTGGGCCACAAGCAGCCCACGACACAAGTGACAACACTAAAGCAGAAAAACCAAGCAAAAATATATGTGTCACAAATATGACCGATATATGCAGAAATATATGTATCTCATCTCAGAAATATTAGAGATTTTGACGTGTAGGGTGACGTGGAAAGAGGGAAGGCCGCCTTTAAAAACATACGCACAGGCTCGTGATGCCAACGTGTTAAAAGTGGATTTGTCAAGATGATTTCCGCGCGAAGCTATACATGTCCGACCTTAAAAGTGCTGGACAAGGCCCATTAACTTTATGGAACAAAAACAAGCCACAAGATTTGAACCCCTGTGACATGCCTTATGTTGCCATGTAAACCAAGGATCCGGGTAAGAACTTGGGAAAACTATGTTGGGCCGCTGAATATATTCACACACAATGCAAAGAAAGCGTGATCCACACAAGCATCCGTCTGACCTTAGGGAAAAAAATGATAATGCAAGCCCTTCATCGTTTGAGAAGAAAATGCCACGTTGGTGGAGATAACGGGCCACTATTCATTCCCCTACCTTCCTTGCAACCAACGATCACTCTCACCAACAATTGATGCCTTTCTTGTGACAAAGGTGTCCCCATCCTCTTCAATCAAAGCATGATGATTATAGTGCAATCTCCCAAAGCAACTTTCTCTTCTTTCACCCTTAAAACAGCAAAGTCTATCAAAACTGATTCCTATGCAATTTACAACACAAATCTATAGATAACAAAACGTCCCACAATAGAGAGGCCATGAGAGGTGAAATGTCCCCATATGCACATTCAAGCTCCCCTACATATAAAACGCAAACATGAATGCAAAGTTTATAGTAGAACCTCATACACAAGCCTAGAGCAAATGTTTCACATCGTCTCGTCTTTGATGCTGCAAGTCCATCACACAAATCAAGCATCTACTAGTGCACAACCAACTACAACATAGAACTAATCCAAAGATGAGGCCCAAACCATTTAATGGATTACCAAAACTAAATAGGTACTCAGCGTGATCACTATGAAAACATCTTAAGCTACCACATGTTGAATGAATATCGCAAAGCCTTGGAAATCAAAACATTATTAGAGCGCATGTGGCAACATGGTTCATGCAACAACCAATACAAACAATATCAATTTGGTCACTAATGAAAGAAAGACTGATTAGAAATTTTGCACATCAAAACATCATGCAAGCCACCCTTCAACTAGATAATTGCAAGTAGAAACAAAATGAACCTACGGCACGATTTACATTCAATTTGAATCAATTCCTTCTTCAAGCCAATCCCACAGCCCAAAGAAATGAAATTGTTTTTCTTATGGCCACATCAAATTCATGATGTTTCTCACAAAGTATGAGATCAAGGCCCAACAACATTTCACCAAGCCATCCAGATAAGACAATGCAAAGAAACTAGCAACCAATCAAAAACAATGAACATATCATAATCCATAACAACAAGGTAGCAAATTGACCAACCCATACCAGTGGAGATTGATGTATAAAATGCTCAATTTGCACCAAGAAGAAAAACATGCTCATCACACAAACAAATGGAGTAAGTAAAAGACTACTTCCATTGAATGATGACCAAGGGAGACCAAAATGCTTCTACTACAATAATTATGGACACATACAAAAGTGCTATAGAAAGCTACATCGAGCACAAGTACAAATTCTAAGAGTGGTGACAAATGAGCCAACAACATTCCGAGCCATCCCAAAAAATATTTG
Source organism: Lygodium microphyllum (assembly GCF_053477565.2). Lineage (NCBI taxonomy): Eukaryota > Viridiplantae > Streptophyta > Polypodiopsida > Schizaeales > Lygodiaceae > Lygodium > Lygodium microphyllum. The sequence continues at coordinate 111,833,263 of NC_141141.1, forward strand.
AGCAAATGGATGACAAAGACTAAACATTCGCAATGCCAAATGACAGAAAAGCCTTCAACATGTAAAGTATACATAGTAATCACAAGCATAAAAGGACAAGAGATAAATGCACTTATAGATACATGAAGCACTATTTTATCCATTAGCCACAATTTAGTATAGAAACTATAAACACCAATCACCAAAACACGAGCAACCACAATGCTCTTTGGAAATAATCGAAACTTATATCACACAAATGAGATCACAAATGTACATATAGACATAGGACAAAGTACAAATGAACATGAATTAAACATCCTACCCACAAAAGTCTTCCAAGTAATATTAGGATTAGATTGGCTACTTAAAACACAAGCCATAGTAGATTTTCAAAGCTGTGAACTAAAAATTACCAACAACAAATCTATAATCTAATCTTGGAAGGTCTATTAGTTTCGTGGAGTTGCATGTCGAGGGTTACATGCTATTTGGAATGTATGAGCTTTTGATGCCTTATGATCCAAGTGGGAGTGATTCAGATAGCTACGTATTCTAAGGATGATTGTGATTTGGATTTGTGATCTTGTCAGTAGTATAATTATGGCCATGACACTTTGGGTGAAGTTGAGATGGTTTTTTGACCTCGAAGGGATGCATAGGTTGGCACATATTGGAGGATGTGCAGCTTTGGAGGGGGTGGATGTCATATGGTTACATGATCAATGAAGAAAAACCAACAAAAAGATATCTATATAAATATTCTAGATATATACTTATGGGATACTTACTCAAGATGCGAACGGATTTTTCTAGGTCCAAAATTGGTCTCCAAAATAGTCAAAATACCCATTATTAAGTTATCTTAACTTAATGAGAACTTTGAGTGGATCAAAACACATGCAAGGAGTTATCTTCAGTGCTACAAGGCATCCAAGCCTAAAAATACAAAAAAGCAATGTGATTTTCAAAAAGTGACATCTTAAACTCTTCTAAGATGATTTTTGCAATTTTGCTCGAGTTGCCTTATAGACCACATCTGTTCTGATTGATTTGAGTACCTGAACAACCATATTCTTAGTTTGGGTAAAAAGTTTAGAGGAGAAACAAGTTATAGCAAGTTTAGGGTAGGGCTTCTCTCCTCAAGGTTTTGATAGTGGGTTTCTTGCTTAAGTCTTCTACTTGCCCATTTTTACTGGATGCTTTGGGCTATCAAAAGAGATATTTTTTCTTATTGTACTACTATAGTAGAATTATTTTGGGTTGCATAGAACATCCAAGCTATCATCTTGGAAAAGTTTAGTTTGAGCAATTGACTTAGATGCATTGTTTGTAATCCAAGGGTGCAATTATAGTTGTACAAGTTTATTCGTGAGTAATACATATAGTCTATTTGTATCTTTTTGTATTCCACATATCTTGATTCTTTTCTTGAATCCTTATGGTTTATGGCTTGACACATACCCCCTCAACACTATAGGGGTCATATAGTGACACTTGCCCATCCATTTGTGACTACAATGTGGCAAGTGAAGGTAGGTGTGTTGGATACACCATAGATTAGACCATGTGTTGTGTTTAGCACATGTGAGTGAGCTAGATGAGAGAGCATTAGCTTTCATGGTCAAACTCCTAATACAATAGGAGTGTGTCCATGCTCCCAATGTAATGCGTGAACTCGATAGCCTTAACTTTAATGGTCGAACTCCTAAAACAATTAGAACATGTCCATAGTCTCAATGTAATGCGTGAATGCAGTATTTTTTGTTCTGTTTTGCTGAGACCGAGATGCATTGACCACAAAGTTGATTGCATGTTTGTGTAGTGTAGAATAGGAGAGGGTCAGATTACCAACTCTGAAATGTACTCATGAATAGTTAGTTGGTTTGTCATTTGGATGCTTAAAGTTGTTTTGATGAAGTGGAATGAAATGAGTTTTTCTTACTAAATGTATTGCTTGAATCTAGAAAAAATATGAACAAATGAACCATTTTGAATTTACTACTTTAATTTTAAGAAAATTAAGGGAAGAAATAAACTAAGACTTTTTTAATAAATGATGCACATGGGATTGAAGGATAAATTTTGATTATGTATTGCACTCTTTACATAGCACCAAAGGTTCTTCCCCACATATGAATGGATTTACTTTCGCAAGAGAGCGAGTAAACGTGAGATATTCCCTTAGACATGTGGAAGGAGGCACTCCACGAACTAGGAGGTAAGAGAGCAGGATGGACATGCTCCTTGCATGCATGAGGGGGCTTGAAGCTTGAAAGGTTCAGTTGGTTATTGATTGGGATAACTAGGTATTAAGAGGGGAAGAGTTCTATGGGAGAACAGGGGCTAGGCCTCCCCTTTTCTTTTACTTATTTATTTTATTTATTTAAAAAAACAACAATGTGTCATTCTCTTTAGGGGGAACCCTAAGCATAGTCCCCCAAATCTCGTTGTTGCATCCTGCTTGCACCCTCTCCACCTCCCTTGCTCTTTTTGCCCCATTCATTGTGCCTCCTTGTTCTCCTCCTCCTCCCCCCTTGGCTCCCTCTCCTCCACTAGCACTTTCTCCACCCCCAATGCCCCTTCCTCCCTATGCCCTCTCCACAACATGTCCTATTTGCACCTACTTCCTATGCTCCTTCATCCCACCTTGTATGCACCCTCTCCACCGCCCTACTTGCACCCTCTCCACCTCCCCTCCTTGTGCCCTCTCCACCCATGTGCCTTCTTTCATCCCCTTTTTCCTCTTCTTTGTTGCCTATTCCCATTGCCACCACTAGGGGTTGTAGTTGAATTTGAGGTCGTATCCCCAGTTGTGCTTGCCATGGCCGTATCCATGCCCACCATGGCCGTTTCTATACCTATTGTACTCATTGAACAAGTGCAAAGGCTCTCCACATGGCAACACCAAAAACTCCACCACCATCCTCAGCCTCACCACCATGTCTTCCCACACCCACTCATTAGTGCTCACCATCTCTCCTCTTCACAACCACCAAAACCTCCCCTTGCCACTCCATCAACTTACCTTGCCACTACTTTAATCCACCACCACTTATTGAATAGGAGCTGTTGCTAAGATTCATCGTTGGCGACACCGCCACTGCCCTTGCTACAAGACAAAGCCACCATTAAAGGCGGAATCACTGCCACTTTGCCATCTACAATAAGAAGAATCGTTGCACTACCAAAAGAAGGAGAGAGATAGGTTTCACACCATTCATAATCTAAAACTTTTTAAAATTTAAGTGCTTGCACTATGCATAAATCTTAAAGTGGATTGTAATGCGTGGGACATTCATTAAAATATTAAAAATACTCCATTGTAACCACCTTTCTAATCCACTTACCCCCCTCAAAACTTGTCAACTAGTGAAAACTCGTTTGACGAGGGTAGAAACTCATCAACTAGGAGGAAACTTACCAATGTAGGGAAACTTGTCAACACCAAACCAAACTCATCAACGTGCAAACTCATCGACGAGCGGAAACTCATCAACAATAGTTAGAAACTTGTCAACAAATCAACATCGAAATGATACTTATCAATGCAAAATTTGTCAACATCAAACTTGTTAACAAAGGGGAATGTGTCAAAACTCATCAATGCCAAACCAAACCTGTCAACATCAAACCAATCAATGTCAAACTTAACTCATCAACACCAACATATTCAACACGAAACTCACCAACATGGAAAACTTGTCAAGGCAAAACATGTCAATGTCGAACTTATCGGTGCAAAACCCATCAACAAAACCAAACTATCAACCAAATAAAAAAACATTGAAACCAAATCTCTCCACTCCAACCTTGTCAACATACAAACCTTGAAACTCATCACTGGGTGGAAACTTATTGATGGGTAGAAAGTTATCAACAGGTTTGGAAACTCATCAATAAGACCAACTCGTCAATGTCAAACCTATCAATGTCAACACATAACTTATCAACCTAGAACCTACTCACTCAAACTTGTCAATGAATACAAACTCGTCAATGTTCAAAACATGCCAACAAGAAGGAAACCTATCAACAATTAGAAACTCATCAACAATGAGAAACTTGTCAATGGTGAGAAACTCATTGATGGTGCAAAACTTATCAATAGTATGAGACTTTCTACACAAAATGTGTCAATGTATCAACTCATCAACGAGGGAAAACTGATGAATGTTAGAATCATGACAACTGTTAAAAACTCATCAATGAAACAAAACTTGTTGGAACTTGTTAATACAAAATCGATTAATGTCAAACACAAATCATAATAGAAACTCACCAATGTACTCAAGTTATCAATGCTCAAAATTTGCTAACATGAGGGAAACCTATCAATACAACATTATTGTCAATGAACACAAGCTTAATGATAGAGAACAAAATGCATCAACATTGAGATCAAGCTTGTCAAACTCGTCAATTGAGAGAAACTTGTCAATGAGGGAATCCTTCAATGGTTAAAAACCTATCAGCAAGAAGAAACTTGTTGATGTTAGAAAGTTGTCAAATGAACTCATCAATAGTGATAACCTTGTCAATGATGGCATGTCCATGTAAAAAACCTATCAAAATTTTTAATTTAAAAAAAGGCAAGGCAACACAAGGAAAACCCTAAAGCCATAAAAACATGCTGGTTGGGAACCTACATGAACTTAAAGACTAAAACTATTGTGTGGTTTAATGAGCTTTGCAATGTTGAATAACTACATCAATAGCACACTTGTTTGAAAAAAATTAAAAATCATATTTGGGCACGAGCACTCATTGATTAATTGTTTTGCATCTATATGCAAAAAATACAATAACCTAGTTGAGCATGAGGCACAAGTAAGTTGAGTCTACTAATTAGAAAGGGCATGATCATCATTATTGTGATTAACCAAGCAAAAGGAACTCTCGAGACCCATCATACGTAGAATCTAACAATGCCATAAGGGAAAGCACAAATTAAGGAAGCTCAAGGAACATCAAACATACCAATTCAAAAAGTGTCATGACTTAAACTCTAGAGTGTATCACTAGCTAAGACTAGCACAATGGATAAGGAAGCATTCTTGAGAGATGCACCCAAGGAGCCGAAAAAAACACTTACACTTTAGGCTATGGCCTAAAGACATGAACAAGGTGTCATCTACCAAGTTAGAATATCATTAGAGCATCTTGGCCAGACAAAGCAAGGATACTCTAAATAAGCTGTTAGACCTAACCCTAGCCACCCAATGAGAGAAGGAAGACGTGGACAGAGAGATTAATGAAATAAGGAGACTGTTGATTAATGCAAATGTCCCTAGGTCCTACACAAACTCAGTGTTTGACCTAGTACAACGAAGGTTAATAGACAATTCATTTACCATCCATGTTAGCTCACAAGTAGCCAACATGCTATTGACAAGTATAGGAGCCGCGCAAGGTTCTAGAGACCAAGCTAAAATCCTATTGATCACTAAGCAAATAGGAAAATATAGAGCATGTGATGACCTATATAGCTTTATAGAGAAATTTGAGCAAGTGTGTGAGGTGCACAACCTTACAATTGATGACAAGTAGGCATAGGCCTTTGGCCTTTTCTTGAGCAATATGGGTAGGACTTGGTTCACACGATTGGACACAAATGAGAAAGCAAACTTTTTGCACCCTCAAGGACCTATTCATCATGTAGTTTGCCAAAGATGAATATGGGGACAACCTCATAGTACAACTCATGAACATATAGTAAGAATAGGAGGAAAACATTTACAAATATGTCTTAGAGTTCTGAAGCTCATACAAGCGAATCACTCTTCATGAGAGACCAAATCCCAAGGCCATCTCTAAAGCCTTTATCAAGGGGATATGAGATGAACACATATACGAGGTTATGGCTACTAATTCAACATTTGATGGGTCAAACCTAAACATTGTGTTGGATGAGGGCATGCGTATAGATGATCTTTAGAGAGAGTACTATAGAGACAAAATATAGAGCTAAAAGTGACATTTCATCATCAAAATATAGTGGTGAGTTGAGTGTGGCACAAGAAATGCTCACTGCATTTAAGCAACATTAGATTGAGCTACCAAGGTTGACAGATGCCTTGAAGCAACTATGACCTCATTAACCAAACATTTATTGCATGTATTATGGGGGACAAGAAATGCTCAATACATTTAAGCAACATCAAATTATGTTAGCAAGACTTATTAACACCCTGAAGCAACCATGGCCTTATTGGCCAAACATTTAGTGCATGCATTGTGGGGGCAACCATCTCCCATCTGAATGTTCCATGCATTTGTATGAACTGTAGGTATGTGGAGCATGACCCGTCTTATTGTTGAGCTCCAAGGCACCTACCATATGCACGACCATACAATAACAACCCATACAAATATCAAAATAGGGCATCATACTACCCTAGGCCACAACAACTAGCCTTGCTAGTCCCCCAATGAGCATAAGCCAATAGCCCAAAGAGCCAATATTAACCCATCAAGAATACTTCAACCTCCAGACCCGATAGTCACTCACCCTCCAAGTGATACTCTCACACACTACATCGAGGAGTTGACCAAGGACAAGGAATATTCGAATCCTTATGTGACTTATGATAAGGAGGGTTGTGCAGTCCTCATGTAATACTGGCCCATTTTGGTCATAATGTTAGGTGAGGAAGAGGTAGACCATTGGCCCAATAAAATGATCCAATTGAATACAAGAATTGTGAAAGCTAGGACATGTGTAATTGAGATAACCCCTGCCAAGTGATAGTTGTTTCTCTTCTTTAGCCTTTGCTTTGTGACTTGTCTAGCTAGTCCCCACCATGCTTGTGGCCTTGTGCTTGTTGGGGCAAAGGTTGGGACTGGGGCTAGGGTTGCTTGAGGGCTAGTTGAGGAGGAGGTACTCTAGATTTCTTGATTTGTAGCTTGGTGCGTTGCATCATGGGGCCCTTGCT